>NC_067224.1:7350000-7580000 GCF_019924925.1 Ctenopharyngodon idella
ATTTTAATTTTTAGGTGAACTATCCCTTTAACTGTGAACATCTTCTAAAAACTTAAGTTTAAGAATTTTATCAATGTTTAATTCGATATGACTTCAAAATTTCAGCTTAATTCAAAAAGACTACTGAATAGAAAAAAACATGTCATCTGCTTACTTTAGAAAAATGTCCTTAATTAAATTAGGGTGTAGCCAAATTTTCTTTTTTATAAATATTTACTAAACTATTATTCAAGATGTGTGCAGCACAATTAAATAGCTTCATAATCAGATTTTTTTATGCTCTGTAGTTTTATGCTGAAATATTAACCACTCATGTGTTTAATAATCTGTGATATGGGACTTTTTGCTCTTTAGCAGCTGCTCCTCATTTATGATGATGAAAGTGCATGTTACTCAGGACCTTTCCATTCATGTCAACCACAATACTGAAATAATATCCATCTTTGACAATCATAGAAGTCAAGGTAAGTGATAATGGATTCAAGTTAAACACACACACAGCTCATACAAAGCAATATAGATGGTCAAATATTTCTGCATGAAAGTGTTTTTATGAAGCCTCGCTAAAAAGAATTTGCGGAAATACTTTGAAGTGCATTCCTGAAGTCACATTTTGTCACAAGCACACAGTCTTCTTGTTTGGTCTCTGAGAACAGCCAGAGAACTACGATCAATGCTAGTGCATTTCGCTCAAATCACAGACGGGTAGTATTAGACCACAGGACACAACGACAACACATTATTACCGTGGTATGAATTTAAAAATAAAAACATTTCACCCACACAGTTATAAGTATCTTGAGCTGCTTTTGTTAAACGTACAACACATGCTGTTAGTACAGAATGAAGAAAATCAAAATGCTGGTATAGAAAAACTTAGAGAGACTTTCTCAACAAATGAGTTTTGCGTAAAAAGGCTTTCTAAAATTGCCTTTAGGAATCACATGTGTGATGACTTCTATATTTGAGCAGCAGCACAACTCCTGATTTTCACTGCACTTCCTGTATGTTTTACGAACAAAGCATTCCACAGTCTGCTTGAACCATGACACCCTCCACACACCAAACTAATGTAAATAACGTGGTCTGGTCTCGTTGTGGCTGGATGCGAGGTCGGCCACGTCACCGAGGCAGGGATTAGCTCACTGTGATTTATGTAACCAATGTCTGTGTCACCAGTGTCAGCACTTGTCATCTGACTCAAAAGAAAATGAACCACATTAATCACAATAAACCACAACTCAACAGATCAAACCGTCAAGGATTAAAGTGATCTGCACCCATTGATCTTCTCAAACGGTCTACCGTTTTGTATAAAACTCACATATAGTTGAAGAGTGATCAAATTGTGCTACACTACTGCTCAAAAGTTTGAGGTAAATATTTTTGAATAGGGATGCACTCATTGGATTTTCTTTTTTTTTGGCTGATACCGATTTTAACAAACTATTGGCCGATTTCGGTGCCGATTTTTGTCACTTGCTCTCTTATTTGAACTTTTGTCATTAAAATAGATGTGTGTTTTAGTCTTGTTTTAAATTACCAAAGTTCAAAAATGCATGCTTTATGGTATACTAGTTAGTTTATTGCTGCATCATAAAATAATTTCTACTGAACATGGATTGGATCCATTTAACATTCAACAGGCCAACAAAGGACAAACTTTCATGAAGATGTAGCACTCCCGAGCATCGTTCACGCTGGCCACGGGCAGTCCTTATTGTCGAGCCCTGCTGTATTTTGTCCAAAGCAAGTATTTAATTATTTTACCTAGAGAAAAATGTTGGATTACGCAACAGACATTATGCCTTCACGCAGTTAATTTTCAGTTTGTTATATCAGCCTTTTTCATGCAATAGTCGATATGTCGATGGTTTTAAATTGATCAAAAATCGACCAATAAATATCGGCAGCCGTTATATCGGTGCATCTCTAGTTTTGAAAAAAGTATTCTCAAAAAAGCTGCATTTATTTGATCAAAAATACTGTTAAAACAGTAACATTGTGAAATATATTATTACAATTTAAAAGAACCGTTTTCTATTTTGATATATTTTAAAATGTACTTTATTCTAAGACTGCAAAGTTTTGCAAATTGCTGCTTATGTTTGTGAAAACCAAAATAGGCCATTTTTAGGCTCCTTTGATGAATAGTAAGTTTTAAAAAACAGCATTTATTTGAATTTTTTTGGTAAAAAACGTCCTTATTGTCACTTTTGATCAATTTAAATTGATAGTTCACCTAAACATGAAAATTATCCCATGATTTACTCACACTCAAGCCATCTTAGGTGTATATGACTATCTTCTTCCAGACGAACACAATCGGAGTTGTATTAGGGTGTACTCACACTAGGCGCTCTGAACCATGCCTGAGCGCGTTTGACCCCCAAAGCCCGGTTCGTTTGACTAGTGTGATCGCTCCAAAGCGTGCCTGGGCGCGGTTCATTTAGCCGGCCCTGGCCCGCTTGTACTACTGTCATCATTACGATGGCAAACATCTTTTTTACCACTTTGATAGTACACTTATCAATTCATGTAATTATTTTGAGTGTATTTGGGTTTATCACGGGTCTGCTTCTGACCTTTGATGAACAGGAATTGTACTTTGCGAGTAAAGCTGTAATTTCCTCTATTAACGTCAACTGTCTTTGTAATCCTCTGATACGTGCAAGTGAAAATCAATGCACGGCATAAATGATAATATATATTTCTTCCCATTTTCTTCCATTCAAAAAGTTGACGCAAGCATGCTCCGGCCCGGAACGTTAAGTGCAGCGTGAGTGCAGGCCAGCGGGGGGGGGGAGGGGGGACAATCGCGCTCGGGCTCGGTTCAAGGCAACCGTGCCTAGTGTGAGTACACCCTTAAAAAATATCCTTAGTCCTCCAAGGTTTATAATGGTTGTGAATGGCTGCCCAGATTTTGAAGACAAAAAATGCATCCATCCATAAAAAATGAATCAATACGACTCCAGGGGGTTACTAAAGGTCTTCTGAAGCAAATCAATGCGTTTGTGTAAGACAAATATCCTTATTTAAAACTTTATAAAGTAAAATAACGAGCTTCCAATGCGACAGCCATACACATTCGACGTACGTCCAAAAAGCGTTACCTTCCGCGGCGGAGTACACAATGCCATGACATTCTACACTACGCCATGATGTACTACGCTATGTTCTATGCTATAACGCGTAGTACGTCATGGCGTAGTGTAGAACGTCATGGCATTGTGTACTACATCGCGGAAGTTAATGCTGAAAGAAGATAGTCATAAACACCTAGGATGGCTTGAGGGCGAGTAAATCATGGAATAATTTTCATTTTTGGGTGAACTATCCCTTTAATGTCTCATTGCTGAATAAAGCTATTTAAAAAAAAAAACGTACTGTGCCCAAACTTTTGAATGGTAGTGTAGACAGTAACAAAAATGCACTACAGCTTCTCTGGTTCTATTTCAGGGAAAAAAAATCTAAATTTCAATCACACTGCAAATCCACTGATGGTACTTGTGGTGGTACTACGGTCAATGATGGTATCAGTTGATAAAACAATGGTATTTTGATATATACCATTGCAGTGAATGATACCCATGCTCATATACAATGGTATTACACATAAACATGGTATTACCATGGTATCAAATTTAATACTATTTTAATAGTTACAACAACTGTTTAAGCCAAGGACTACAACAAACGGCTGGTAGGGACAACAACAAGCTTCTTCCCAGGTTAATGACATCACTAACCCTAAAATTAACATAAACCCTGCCCCCGAGAACTCGCAACAAAGAGAGCGAGGGCATGTTGGGCTGCTTTAGAGAAGAAGAAGAGTTGTTGTAGTAGAGTGTTGTTGCCATGCCGTCATTTTACGCCAGACAAAATGCTGGATTTGCACAAAAGATTAACATGACGGCACATGCTAGTCGTTGAATTGAATCAACTCCACAGCAACTACATAAATTTATCCACCAATCATTCAGAAACATCCAGTTTCATTCTAAAAGTTGTAACTTCTTCCTGAGTCTCTCCATCAGTGTCCGATTAAGGCTGAACAATCATCATTTTAGCTGCATGAGATTCTCCAGCTTTGTTGTTGTAGAACAATCGAAACGCAAGCTGTTACAGCTCCGCCCTCTTTTGGAAAGTGGGCCAGGAGCAGCAGCTCATTTGCATTTAAAGGAACACACACAAAAACATTTTTGCTCACACCCAAATATGGGCAAATTTGACAAGCTATAATGAATGATCTGTGGGGTATTTTGAGCTGAAACTTCACAGACACATTCTGGGGACACCAGAGACTTATATTACATATTGCAAAAGGGACATTATAGGTCCCCTTTAAACATTTGAAATGTGGCCTTGGCAACTAATTACTAACATTAAAAAAATCAAATCAAATAAATTAAAGCTAAATAGAAATATTATAATATTAATTATAATATTAAATTATAACATTAAATATAATAAATATTATATTAGAAATACTATAATAGTAAATAATGCTAAAATAACACTAGTGCAGAAATGACTGCAGATTCTGTCTGGTCCTAGTGACGGGTAATATGATGAGATATCATTGCATAGAGGGTCTGGAGGCAAGCGAGGCACAAAAGAAGCTGACTTACTGTCTTTCTGAGTCGCAGGACTGGTTGATGGGCCAGCAGTTGTTCGTCCCACTGGACTGGAGTGTTTAGGACCCCTGCCAGGGATCTTCAAGCCACTGGACTTCAGCATGTTCATTATGTCCACTGGAGAAACTTCAAGTTTCGCAGCTTATTTAAGTGTTTCTTAATCGAGGCACTAAATGTGAGGATGGCGGATATCCCTCTCCATTCTACCTGTGGGACTGAAGACAACCATCATGAGCATTTAGGCCAATACACAAATCCTATTGACTGGATGCAATTTGCTAAATGAATGGCCTTGCATGGCCCATGTCAGTTCATTAACAGGATACTGGCTGAGCTACAGCATCAATAATATGCTTCAGGGCAAAGAAGGACACAAAAATCGCATTTTATTGTTTGAATGAAGCTGTAACGATGTAATCGACACCGACAGACTGTAAATGCCTTGTTTTCGCTAGTGCAACATATCCTAAGTGATAAATCAGTAATATAGCAAGGTCATTCTAGCATATCTGTGAAATGAAACCCATTATCCACTGAGGTCGGCAGTTTCGATATGCTGTCACCACAGCTACCTTCCAAACCCCAAATTAGCTCCGCTAAAAACTCAATACGTGAATTCCACTTCAAAAGAGAGATTAATGCAGCATAAACCGTATAATGTATCCTAATAGAGGCGGAAGTTTAGTGTGCTGGCTCATTTCTGCGCCGTAGACTATGCTGCTCTATTGTTTTGGCTCTTCACTGCGGCGTGCTCGCGACCGTCTTCACACGCCCCTGTCAAGCGACACAAACGCGATCCGCTCTCACAAACAGCACTATTACCTTACGAAGTCCAAATCCTGTGAATTAAAAAGAAGTCGGCGCCGGCGAACTTCAGATGATGTGTGCAGGGATGGCTCAGTCGGCTTCCCGGCATGAGATTTGTCAGCGTCTGCCACTCCCTTCGCTCGCTCTCTCTCTCCCACACGGATGCGAAAAATATGGATGCTGAGCTAAAGCTGGCGGTGAGAGTGGGGCAGGATGCGAGGTTCACAGACACCGGCACATTTTAGTAAAGCTCTTTTACATAAATGCCGAGAAATGTCCGGAAAGTGTGTCAGTGGTGAGCAAATGGTTCTTGAATAGATGAGAGTCATTAAGCAGGAGGGGTAAAAGCCTTCGGGCAGGGGGGCCGTTTAGAGATGTCCGATTCGTGAATCGTTCTTTTGAGTCGAATCTTTTCAATGAATTGGTTGAACAAAACCGGTCTTTTCGGACATCCTTTTCGGATTCGACTGATGAGCGAAAAGTTATTTTAGGCAAATAAATAATAAATACGTTTACGACTTGACAGCATGACAGTTTCATCAACGCAGATACGAACCAGGGATGTGTTTCTCAAAAGCATCGTGAGCTAAATTGACCGTAGAGAGACTATTCGTGGCAATGGATCTACGATCTACTTAAGATATGCTTTTGGGAAACGCAGCCCTGGGCTGTTTAAACAAATAAATACATTTAATACGATTTTATACATTTTATTACAACGAGCAAAAATCAAGATATGTAAGATTTATTGTTGTTTAATGTAAATTTTATTTAAGTTGTCGCCATGTTTTATAAGCTTAATCTTGGCTGCAACAAATTCCGGAAACTCAGTAAAAAAAAAAGTCCAGCTGCTGTGGAATGTATGTATTTCCGGTCATGAATAAAGACCAAAATTGCCCACAACACAGACACATAATATAGATTATTTAAATAATAATAATAATAATAATAATAATAATTTTTTAAAAGATAAAATTAGTTTTATTTAACAATTTGTTGTTAAAGTTTTTGCAACCCTGAAATGAAAAAAAAAAAGTCTAAATAGCCTACAGTTAAAGTAGGCTGTTTGTATGATACATAAAAACAATTTACATTAAAGAAATAGTTCACCCAAATTGAAATTTAATCACCTTCAAGTTTCTGAACTCTGCTGAACACACACACACAAAAAAATATATTTTGAAGAATATCGTTAACCAAACAGTTGGACCCTATTGACTTCCATAGTATTATTTTGGAAGTCAATGGGGAAGTCAACTGTTTGGTTAACCATATTCTTCAAAATATATTTTTTTGTGTGTTCAGAAAGAAATTCATACAGGTTTGGAACAACTTGAGGGTGAGTAAATGACAGAACTTTCATTTTTGGGGGGGTGAACTATCCCTTTAACATAAAAACTATTATAAAAACAGCTTTTTACTTTTAAAAGACTTTAAGGTTTTCAAACGAGTCCCACATATATTCCTCAATGTTAAAAGAGGATGCATTTACATCTATGCATTTAGCAGACACTTTTATCCATATAGCAACTCAAAAAAAAGAGAAAAGAACAGAAAACAGAGAAAGAATGAGAGAGATGTTTTAATTTTCAGGTCTTTTTTATTGATTGCTGCATGAACACACTTCCACAAACATGTTTTTGATCATGAGGAAAATAAAACATGCTTAAATAGCTTTAAGATAAGTGAGGAAAGGTCAGAAAAGCAGAACCTTATTGAATTAGATAAGGATCCAGCATGCTATATTCCCATTTCAAAATAACCATAGTTATTTGTCTCATCCCTAATGCGCAACAGAACACAGAGCTCAGCTGTACTACCAAAAAAAAAAAAAAAAAAAAAGCCCTCCAATCAGCACCTCCTCTTTAGCATGTGAAATAATAGTGCCTGTCTTTAATAGTACAGAAGGGGGTGAAACACAATAATGTGTTTCAATCAAAAGAAAACACAGGGAGAGGAAAACAGACTGAGAGAGGTGGAGAGAAGAAGAGAAAATAACAGAGAGTGCGGGTTATGTTTCAAACGACTACTGAAGGGAAAACAGGAAGCACATTCTTTCTTGTAAACATAAGGCACCACTTTAACTGACTCTTTATAAGATGTAAATGCAAAATTCTCAGTCTCAAACTAATAACAAGAATGAGTAATGACGAATAAATGAATGCACAACTGAATTAATAAACAAAAAAAAATAATAATAATGATAATAAAGTGGTCCAAATGTTTTAGTAAATAATATACTTAATTCATAATTTATATTGCCTAAAATACTGTCACATGACTTTACTCATACTCAATGAATATATTAAATATTTTTTCATATACCATAAAAAAGACTATTCCAGAACACAGAGTATCCAAAGCCATAAACTACACTTTCTTCCATAGAACACAAGAGATATTTTGCAGAATGTGCAAGACTGAAATTTATTAACACAGTTATCAAATGACTTTATGAAACTGGGCAGAATGAACAATATCAGCTTTTGTTTTCTGTGCAAGAGAGAAAATCACACAGGTGAATGATAACAGTTTTCGAGTTTAACATTGTGACTGTTAAACTACATAGTTGAGTGTTAAATTAAGTCTCAAAAAAATCCTTATAGCTTTACCATTACATTAATGCATTGTGATTGCTAGAGATTTGTGTATTGCACATAATTACTAAAATGTAGCCATTATTAAATATGGCTGCAGAGGAATTTTAAACACCATCCAATAGAGAAGTTCGTGATAATCTTCTAAAACTGGTTTAAACAGTCTTGTATTTACAAGCACTGCTATACTGTGACTCTGGGCTGAATTCAGCTTTTGAATAAGTAACACTTTATTGCCGCCTAGTGGAGAAATACTATCATGGGAAAAAATAATGTTCCACGTTTAAAAACGTTACAGAAATACAGTTTTTGTGAAATGCACAATGCATACTTGTTTAGGGTACATATCATAAAAAGACATAACAACAATACATCCAAAACATGACATGTGATACGGACAAGGCATTGAGACAACAGGAATGGCAGCGTTGTATGGGATTTAGATCCAAGAATACACATTTTTCCTCCACTATAGAATTAAAAAATAAATTAAAAGAAAACATCTTTAAAATCTATATAAACATTTTAATAAAACTGATTTAATGTAAAAATTGTACAAAGGAAGAGCTGACATGCATATCCACAGAGCTTTTTAAAGTCAAAAGCACATTAAATAAAAGAAGAATGGTGATTAATACCATTCAAATGGAAAATTGTTAAAGTTAAAACAAATAAAGCATGTCTGAATGCATGTAAAACCTGCAGAAATGCCAACAAGACACCGTTTTTGAGTTACCAACCTACTGGAATCATTGCAGTAAGTTAAAACTATGCTGCACTTTTAGTTTGCCTTAATACCAAATACACACCACGACTATCCTTAATAAAGGGATTGTGATCACAGCCCTCTAAATATCCATCTATGCACCAAACATCGGTTCAAAAGTTCACATGCACTAATCAAACTTACAGTTCTTTGTCTATGTGTCAAATAATAGCAGGTTCTGAATCCTGCGTTTATGAGCTCAGTGACTGAATAACACTGTGAATTATGAAAAGCAAACAAAAGTTACAAACAAAAGTCCTCTTGTTTACGTTTGTAATTCCAAGAAAACGTTTTTATTCTTCAGTCTTTCCTCTTCTTCCACCGCGGCATGTGCATCATGTAGGTCTTGCAGAATACTGAAGAGTTTTGGTAATCCATCTGCTTTCTTCTGGTCTGTAAGATAAAACAGTCATGTATTGATATAGGAAGCCGCTATATGCCAGTTCAGGAGAACAAATGGTACATTAAAGGAACACTCCACTTTTTTTGAAAATAGGCTCATTTTCCAACTCCCCCAGAGTTAAACAGTTGATTTTTACTGTTTTCGAATCCATTCAGCCGATCTCCGGGTCTGGCGGTACCACTTTTAGCATAGCTTAGCATAGTTCATTGAATCTGATTAGACCGTTAGCATGTCGTTAAAAAATGAAATTAAATATGAAAAATATTGAAACTCTTCGGTCATTTTTTAACGAGATACTAACGGTCTAATCAGATTCAGTGAACTATGCTAAGCTATGCTAAAAGTGGTATCGCCAGACCCGGAGATCGGCTGAATGGATTCGAAAACGATAAAACTCAACTGTTTAACTCTAGGGGAGCTGGAAAATGAGCCTATTTTCAAAAAAAGTGGAGTGTTCCTTTAAATGGAAATGGAGGAAAATTTACATTGGAAAAGAAAGCAGTGTTATTTTACTATTGTTTATATATTATATAGTATTTGGTCATATTTTGAATGAGCATTTATTTAGCTGTCATTTTAGGTTTTAGTACTTTTGTTATGTACTTTTGTCATATTTAATTTTTATTATTTTTAATATTTTTATTTAGCTTTATTTTTATTTCAGTTTTAGTCATTTTAGCCATTTTTTTGTATTTTTTAACTAAAAATTTAAGTTTTAGTAATTTAACTATAATTACTATAACTATAATTACTATATATTTAACTATAATAATTACCACAATAATTCACATTTCACAAAAACAATCAACATTAAGTAAATGTACATGAAAAATATATGTAAAATAATAATAACAAAATAAATGTATATGTAAAAATAAATGTATATTACAAAAATATCAAATATGCCGGCGTTCTGATGTAGAACCTGGAATCTCTGCAATGAAAATAGCGTACGAGTCTGACGGGGGAGAGATGAATTTGTTGAATAAAGTCATTATTTTTGTTTTGTGTTTGCGCACAAAAAGTATTCTCCTTAACTTTTTTAATGATGTTTTTACTACCTTCCTGGACCTCAAAAGGTGCAATGACGTCACAGCCTATGTATGGCTCAGAAACCCTTGGATTTTATCAAAAATATCTTAATTTGTGTTCTGAAGATGAACAAAGGTCTTACGGGTTTGGGACGACATGAGGGTGAGTATGACAGAAATTTCATTTTTGGGTGAATTAACCGGATGCCTGCAACCAATGTCTACTTTAACCCTCAAACACTGTAGTTGTGAATGAGGCCTGGAAGAGTTTGGTTTGTGTTGTCAACATGTCGAGAAAGCGCTGTTTTCTGCACTGCCAAAGCAAATCCACTTTGCATGCAGTTCCAAAGTATGAGGACTCGTGCTTGAATTGATATGGTAAAACCAACGCCATCGTTACTGTTCATATCACTGTGTTTATAAGTGCTAAGTAAACATCCGGAGCTGAAATTCAGATGGCCATTTTGTTTCCGACACATGCTGTAAGCGGTAGACCAATCACAACAGACTGGGCCATCTGACCAATCAGAGCAGAGTAGGCTCTCGGAAAGGAGGGTTTAGAGAGACCGAATCCTTTACCAAACTTTTTCAGACACTGTGAGAAAAGAGATAATGCTGCAATGTGTTTTGACTGTGGATATATGTAAACCCATTGTAGACCTCCAAAACAAAATTAGGAACCTTTAAAATAGCATAATAGGGGCACTTTAAACTTTTGTTTTTTTAAGTTTATTTTACGTTTTCTAATATTTTTATATTTTATTTTATTTCAGCTATAAAATGATTTCAATAGCTTTAGTTAATGATAACAGTGCTGAAAGAAAGCAGAGAGGGATATGTCCGGCAGGCTTCATAACTTACCTCTTACTGAATCTGCCTCCTGAACTCCCTGCTGCTCTCTCAACTTGAAATACTTATCTCTGCAAAAAAGTACAAAACATAATTTCTAGACGACCTGCACCTATAGGTAATTTACATGGATTTTACACAAATTTAGAACGTATTACAAAACTGACATGTATGTTGAACTGCTTTGTATAATTTAATTCTATTTGAATAATTATTGTATAGAATAATGTGCATGAATCGATCATTTCAGCTGTCATAAATGTCAGACACAGGCCCAGTATGTTAATGCCACATTACCGCATGGCATGCTGGACACTACTGAGATGTTGGTAGATGAGCTGAGCCTCCAGGTCTGGGTCCAGCGGGTCATACCACTCCTGCAGAGTTACTCCATGTCTGGTTTTATCACAGCCTGGGTCTATGAACAAAGAGTTTCAGTACAATTTAGTAGGATTTTTACTTTTTTTTTTTTTTTTTATTAATACTTTTATTTAGCAAGGATGCATTAAATTGATCAAAAGTGACTGAAAGAAATTTATAGTCTTTATAAGATGAATAAGGAGAGCAGCAGAGGGGATCCTTTAAACAGCAGTTTAACTGAATAATTGCATTTTAAAATATATTCAAATAGAAAACAGTTATTTTATTATTTCACAATATTACTGTTTTTATACTATATTTGTGATCAAATAAATTCATCCTTGGATATCATAAGAGACCCCAAACAGATCACAAGCCTGGTTTGCTTGTACATCATCTAATATTTGCAGTACCTGATTTCTCCTTCTGATGGCAGCAGCTCCATCTGTCTGCTTTATAGATGCCAGGATGATAGCAGCTCATAGTGTTTGTGTTGTGACTACAGGCTTTCCTCAAAGCTGACAGCCAGTGATTCAACTCATTTACAGTCTACAGTCACACAAAAAGACAAAGAGTATAAAACAATGAGACATCAAATAACCCAGGACCCATTCATACAATCTCACCAACAACAAACACATGTCTGAGTCAGTGTTTATGAATAGCCACATTCACGTTTTATTTGTGAATCCAGTGCAATACTAACTTTGCAGTCGAGGTACAGGGTCTCCTGCTGGCCCGAATCTTCACTTGAGATAATCTGCATGACGTTGGCATTACCGAAGCACTTCTCCTCCACCTTCTCTACCGCTCGGATCTTTGGCAGCGAAATAGACGAGCTCTTCTACAGATTCAGAGACCAGAGCCTGCTTAATATATCTTATATACTGTATATATGGGAGTTTCTATAGACACTTTTGATATATAATAAACTTATATTTCACCTAAAGCAGGGATGTCAAACTTATTTTAGGTTGAGGGTCGGATTGGAAAAAATTAACCATGCGCGGGCCGAATTGCCTTTTTTTTTTTTAAACCTTAGTGCGCTGATAGTTACATTAATATTAACCATATAAACAACAAATTAATTTTCATGAAAACTAGTACACTGTTCTTTAAAACTGCATTTGTTTTTACAGCGAAAAGACTATTAGAATTTTAAAATAATGCTTATTTAATATTTGTTAATAGTGATGCACCTATTTTGAATGGCCAATTCCATTTAGAAGCAAACTGGCCGATTCTGATACTGGTTGCAGATTTTTTTTTTTAAAGCAAATGTATTTGTTGTTTATTTGTTCACAGGCCAAACTGGCCTTAAACAAAAAAATATGTGTAGCAGCTCTTTGATATTAGAGGGAAACACTGCATTTTTATAACAATCCCAACAAAGATGTTATGCACATGAGCAGTTGTTTTTAATTTACATTATTGTATAATTTCAAGATTAACAGCAAAAACAGCATGGTCTGGCTTTAGCTTTTTAACAGTAGGTGGCGCTTATGGAACAGCAGCAATATAGCGTTTCCATGGTTACTGCTATACACAAAGCAGCGCTGCGTTTATAAATAGGTTACTACTTTATACGGAGATAAGAGGAAAAGCCATCAAAACTTTTCTTAAGACAGTACCCTTCAGAGACAGTACCCTACATTTATATCAACCCAATTCAATATTAATATTATTATTCCTATATTTCGTGAACTGTGAGCTTCTGCATGGTACAGTATTTTCTCTGCTGGCGCGTCTGTTCTCCTCTTTGTGTCCATATTCAGCGTGTGCCTGTGTTAACGTCCTGTTTACAGACTTTGTAAATATTTCCAAACAAATGAAATTAGTGTAATGAAATTATTTACAAAGCAGTTTCTTTGCAAGCCCGGAATAAAGATTGACCAAAATAAAATTAAAACACGTTTGGATTTATGGCCAGTGGACTAATGTTAGTGCATCTCTATTTTTTATATTGTAGTTCAAACAATAAAATTGTATTGTAGTTCGGGCCAGATTGGACAACTTTGGGGGCCGTATTCGGCCCGCGGGCCGTGTGTTTGACACCCCTGACCTAAGGCATGCTCTTCACTCACATTAGCTATGTTTCCATTCACTTATATTTTATGCACATTTTGGGATATCAAAAATGCTGGATGGAAATGTTAAGATGTGCATTAATTCTAAAAATGCGCACTCTGACGTGGATAAATATTTCATCCAATAAGAAGACATGCGCATAAACTACGGTGTCAACAGTGGATGTGGAACAGTGGAACAGTGGATAACTAACCAGTGGACCAATTTCATTGCACAGCATCTCAAATGTTGGTTTGATCATCAAAATGATTTGGTGTAATGACCTCCCAGAAGTGTCTCACATGATTGCGTACCCAAACATCAGGCATCCAAATGTGACCCCTCACCCAGGTCCTGCTCGCCCCGCTCTGTGCGGACCTCGAACCTGGGTCTCCAGCGTGGGAGTCGGATGCTCTAACAAGGAGGCTAAAGGCTGCAACCTCTAGTGTCAGTCGCTAGAGCATCTCTTGAGATCAGAGGAGTGAGGTTTACTCACACAGTGACTACTAGCTGGCCTCCGTTACACTCACCCCCCTAAACCTCACTCCCATCCATGTCATGGCACCAATGTGACCCCTCACCCAGGTCCTACTCGCCCCACTCTGTGCGGGTCTCGGGCGTGGGAGTTGGACGCTCTAACAAGGAGGCTAAAGGCTGCAACCTCTAGCGTCAGTCGCTAGAGCATCTCTTGAGATCAGAGGAGTGAGGTTTACTCACACAGCAGCTTCTAGCTGGCCTTCGTTACACTCACCCCCCTAAACCTCACTCCCATTCGTGTCACGGCCCGTCCGCATGGGAGTCGGACGCTCTAACAAGGAGGCTAAAGGCTACAACCTCTAGCGTCAATTTTCTTTTTTTGGGATCGAAAGTCTGGGTCTAGGACGAATATACTGCAATAAATACAATAAAGTTTTTATAAGGTAACAACAATAAATGAAAACAAAAAGAAAATCTGGTTGAAATCTCAAATCTGGTTGCATTAATAAAAATCCCCTGGGACATAAAATTGACCATAGAAACATCTCAGGTTACGTACGTTATTTACGTACGTCGCGTTATGGCTTGACGCTACGGAAATGCTTCGCGGGAAGCACATATTTACACATTTGGCTGAACATAATGACATAGCAACATAGTACATCACTGAAACCACAAATACATACATAACCTGAGACGTTCCCTTTCGAGTGGAACTCAACGGTGCATCATGGCTTGATGTTACGGGAACTTTAAAGGGGTGGTTCATTGCGATTTCACTTTTTTAACTTTCACGAGTTCACACTTACAAATAATCAGATAGTAAATAGTATGAGTAGTAGTATGCGTATTTGGCGTGCTGTCCAAGGAGAGGGCTCCGAGCTCGGTATTTTGGCCCGAACCCAGAGTACTCCCCCCATATTCTGGTTAGGAAAGTAACCAGACAAGTGTGAAGAGACGGGGTGGTGGAGGGATGCTGTAAAACTGTCGAGGAATATGGGTGAGTCGACTGTGTCTATATATATGCTTTCACTCATGCTGATTGGGAAGATATGTTGATTACTGATTGCTAACAGCTGGCTGAAATGACGTGATGATTAGTCAGATTATTTGAACGTTGCTCCTCCCGAATTTTGTTAATAAAACATCATTTAGTTAGTGTGTAATGTTGCTGTTTGAGCATAAACAGTATCTGCAAAGTTACAACGCTGAAAGCTCAATGCAAACTGAGATATTGTCTTTTAAAAAATTTAAGATAGTTAACTCCACATCAGCTACATAAATTCATCAACCGTTCAGAAGCATTCAAAATGTTGTCACTTCTTCTTGAGTCTCTCCATCATTGTCCGACTCCATTTTGAACATAAAAGGCTGAACAGTTTCTGACATTTTCAGTGAGTCTGCATGAGGTAATGTGAGGCTCTGCTAAGTGATAACACGAGCTCCTGAAACTCTGCACCCTTTTGAGAGCAGCAGCTCATTTGCATTTAAAGGGACACACACAAAAACGGCGCATTTTCGCTCACCCTCAAAAAGTGACAAATTTAACATGCTATAAAAATGATCTGTAGGGTATTTTGAGCTAAAACTTCAGAAACACACTCTGGGGACATCAGAGACTTATTTTACACCTTGTAAAAGTGCCATTATACCACCCCTTTAATACCAATGTTGGACAGTGCCCGACACACAGTGCTATGTATCTGCACAGACAGTTGCTGAGTGCAGGCTGAGGCCAGATCAACCCTGAAGGATTTGAGACCCTGGAGTTTAATCCATGTCCAGACTATAAAACCTGATGAATGTTTGTGGAGAGGACTATCCTGCCACAGCACAAACATCTTGCAAGGGTGCACCCCTAGCAAAAACTTCGGAGGAGACAACACTCCTAGTTGAGTGGGCCCTAACTCCTAGAGGTGAAGCCATTCTGCGTGCCTCATAGGTGAGGGAAATCGAATCAGTGATCAAATGAGAGATACACTGCTTGGTGACAGCATTTCCACTATTGCAGCCACCAAAGCAGACAGAAGCTGAGAGGACTTACACCACTGGCCTGAGCGGTGATTGTAGATTCTCAAAGCATGGACTAGACAGAGCGGATGATTCTTGCTCTTGTGTCTCATGAGAAAGTCTGCAAGACTACTGGCTAACCGGCCATAGAAAGAACTTTTGGAATATAGTCCAGTCTGGGTGCAGTATAGCTCTGACATCACCTGGAACAAAGTCTAAGCAAGAAGAGGCTACTGATAGGGTCTGCAAGTCTCCTATTCTCTTAAGTGAAGTTAATGCTAGTAAAAGAGTAACTTTAAGAGTCAGCATTTTTTCAGAGACTGACTCCAATGGCACAAATGGTGCTTCTGCTAATCCTCCAATGACAGTCAACAGGAAGGAACTCGTGACCAACAGTTAGGCCTCAGCCGTCTGTCACCTCGCAAGAAACAAGACACCAGAGTATGTCTTCCAACAGAAGCTCCATCCAAAACGTAAGTGGTTAGCTGAAGTGGTGGCCATATAGATCTTTAGTGTAGACAGGGTCCAACACATTGAAAGGCTAAACTCCAGCACTGAACCAACAGGGCAGTTGACAGTTGACTGGCAGTTGAATGCCCCAGAATGTAAACTGCTTTCAACGACTCAAATTTCTCTTCCACCCAGAGCAGGATCTGCTGCACCAGCCTGAACACGCAGCCTGCCCTGGTGAACTACTGAAGTGTTGTCTGTGCAGACCAACACATGATAGCCCCTCAGGTGTATTTCAACACTACAAACACTGCCCTCATTTCTAGGCAATTTATGTGGCAATGACAATGACCATTGGCTGGACGGCCATTGAAAACTGCACCCCATCCCGTGAGGGAGGCGTCTGTCGTTAAAGTCTTGCGATGGCAGCACGCCCAAGAACCTGGCCCTTCTTCAAAAACCATGGCTCCTTCCAAAGTCATAGAACACGTAGCCCATGACGCATGACTCTTAAGAACCTGGAGGGATGATTCAGAGGATTGAACCCTCTGCTTTTGAGCTGGAACGGTCTCATGTGCAGAAGGCCTAGTGGAATGATGTTGGCTGCTGCCACCATGAGACCTAAAAGTCTCTGAGCCTGTAAGACTGAAAGCTCCTGACCTAGCCTGATATCTTTCATAGCAGCTAGGATCAACTCTACATATGCAGGAGACAGATGTGCCTGCATTGTACATTTTTTTTGAGGACAAAAGGACCTCCCTCGGGTGCCAGGGCCCATAACAGCCAGGAGTTTTTCTTAGCCATCCTAGAGGAGATAGCAGCCCTAAGGTCCTGTCTCCCCCTGGAAGACTGTGGCTGAGCACGCTTCCAAGTCTCCCTGCCTCTGTGAGTAGGGCCTGACCTGGAGCGGCTGGTGGATGGAGCCGGCTACTGGATTTGGCGAGGGATCAGTTCTCTGAATGCCGCCAACTGTTTCTTAGCCTCCCGGTATCTGTCGACGACGGTATTGACTGTGTTGCCGAACAGACCAGAAGGCAAAATCAGGGCATCCAGAAGGAAAGCCTTGTCTTTTTCCTTGATCCTCATGAGGTTGAGCCACAGATACTGCTACCAGATACTGCTACCAGCCATTGAAAGGCCAATAGCACAGGCCGTCTGCTTGGTTGCACGGAGGGCGACATCTGTGGCCTTGCGTAGCTCTTTTACCGCCTCAGGGGCCAATCCCTTATCATAGTCCAAGTCATTAAGCAGGTCAGCCTGGTAGGCCTGCAAGACCACCATGGTGTGCAGAGATGCACCAGCCTGACCTGCTGCCCCATAAGCCTTACCCATGAGGGCAGATGTTGCCCTACAAGGTTTGGTCGGTAAGGCAGGTTTGCACTCGAGGGGGAGAGATAGCCTGCAAGCATCTCTTCCACCCTCAGCATCGCCCCGTACCTGTGTTCATGCATAACGACCACCCCAGAGTATATTGAAGTGGCCGGCATATGAACTTACTCCAAGTATGGGTTCCTCCAAGACCTTGACACCTCAGAGTGGAGGTCAGGGATAAACAGGAAATGGCGGCAGGGAGGTTGCTCTTGGCCAGATGTTCAGTAATGGTCATCAAGCTTAGACCAAGTGACCCATTTATTTTCGCCAGTAGTGGAGAGGACAAGAGAAATGGTTTAGGACAAACAAATCACACAGTGAAGCAAAACATACATGCGAATTAGGCAATTAGAATCTGATGACGCATTTGGCTGGCATATATTTATCTATTTATAGACCTTCAGTGATGTACTGCGGTACATTGTTACATCATCACATTCAGCCAATCGTGGATTGGTTTGTGTAAACACATGCTTCAGACACCAGCTTACACGAAGTGTTCCCATAGCGTCAATCCATGATGCAGCGTTGAGTTCCACTCGAAAGGTAATATCTGTTATGAGTCAGGACATCCGGTGCAGATAAATATTCACTCAATATCAACTAAATTATATATTAAAATATTATATATTCTCTTTTTCCATTTTCTATGTTCATGTATATTTGTAAGTACATGTTTCATGTTTCTACTCTGCTGGTTGCTGAAAATAAATAACACAATAACAATTTCAACCCACATTAAAGTTAAGCCATCAGTGCTATTTACCTTAGAGTGTTGCGTCCGAGAGTAAGACAGAGTGTCTTTACTGAGTGTGACATAGTACTTCTTAAAGGGTGATGTCATGGGCATACACTTGTCCTTGGTCCTGTGGAGGAAGAGGAAGCCTTCTTTCTCCATAGTGCCACACTGTAGGCTCATTCGTGTCTGAAGCTCAAGATCTGTTTTAAAAAATAAAGCAAATAGAGAGAGCAAGGCAAGTGAATAAAATTAGGTTCTTGACTGTCTGCTCCATTTCTTAAGGGTCTGTTCTTTTTTGGTTGAACTACACGATTAAACCTGCTGCTTCAACAAGAAAATTAAAAAGGATAAAAAATGGAGATTAATTATCTAAAGATTGAACAGATATGACAGGTATGAATGAGTCTCCAGCCATGCATGGGGATCCACTCAATTTTTCATCTAATGACTAATTTAGAGCAGCTCACCCTCTGACTCATGGCAGTTGACCAGTTTTGTGATGAAGTCTTTGAGCTGGGTGATGCCTTGCTGTATGGCTGGCTGCAAGCGGACCATCCATGGCTCTTTAGAGCAACATGCGAGAGTGTCCATATTCCCAATGGTCTGCACAGCCTGAGGAAACACACAGGGCAGTCACGATGATGCAAGAGGGAATATATTAACCATAATGAGGTCTATGAATGTATGCAGGTCATAATCCATGACTATACTGTGAGATAAATAGTTAATGTTATTGCGACAGTGAGTGCAACACCTTATTCTCCATTAACTGAAAGTATCTGAGCTTGATTTGTGTTAAGTTAAAGAGATATAACAGCTGGACAATGATACTATGTCTTTTCAGTTGATATGTTACTAGCATTCACAACAATGTTTTCCTTGAAAACTGGTCATACTTTGGCAAGTAGCAGGAGTGTGCGGCTCGTACGGGCATCAGCATGTTTCTCACGCAGGTGAAATAATTTTGGAGACATGATGGCAGGTGAAATGAACCGCAGACACAGGAAGCTGGTCACAGCAATGAACTTCACCTTCTGAGGAAGAATATACAACCAGGTCATAAAAAAACAAAGATCTAAATATGTTTATTTCCAGGGACATTTTTTACCTTTATAATGACATATTTTTCTAACCTCATTAAATGTATGTGTGATCATTTTTATCAGTATCTTATAAAATCCACCTTTGAACTGCATGAATGCATAATACTGCAATTACAATCTGTTCCAGGGGTCGCATTTGTCAGCTGCATTCGTCATCAAGGATGTCTCATTTCTGAAAAGTAGCCGTTATAAAATTGACCGTTATTCCTTGTGAAGTGTAAATTGAAATTTCTTTATGACTTTGGAATGTACTTTACTAAAATGTGGCAGCCTCAATGACTTATACGACCAACAAATGTGACCTCAGGAGGACATGAGACACCGCAATTGAATCATTTATTCAACTGATTTGTTTAAAATGGCTGATTCATTCAGAAATGAAGCAAGTGCCTGTCTTTATGAGTGAGTCATTGAATTATTCACTCAACCGATTTGTTCAGAAATGCGGATTCATTCAGCACTGCTGTTTGTTGCTAAATGTAATCATTTCCAAACCCGTATGCCTTTTTGTATGCGGAATACAAAAGATGATATTTTAAACTCTTTTGAATTAAAATCAATGTGGTCCAAAACAACACTGGACACCACTGACTTTCATTGTATGGACAAAAAAAACAGACATTTTTTTATTATTTTCTTTATTGTTCTGCAGATGCAAGAAAGTCATACAGTCAAACAGGTCTAGAATGACATAACGGTGAGCAAATAATGACAGAATTTTCATTTTTGTGTGAACTATCCGTTTAATGTCTAATTTTAAAATGGTGCAAAATAGTCCACCATTGAGTCTGCATGATATTCAAAATTTTGAACCTGTCCATCATTGTACGTATATGGAATTTTTTTAGACATTTTGTTTTTTTTTTTTTTTTTCCAGGCAAAAATGGGCTGGTAAAACAACTGAAAACTGGACATAATTACGTTTTTAGTGAATTGTTAGGACACTGGGACACCTTGTGAATCCAGAATGTCCCAGATGATCACATAAATAACATTTATGAAAATGAACATCACTGACCCGGTACTCTTGGTCAGGGAAGCGTTCCTGCACTCTGAGGTAGAGTTGATGGAAAACCTGACAGATGAGCAGGGGGCAGTAGGAGGCCGACTGCAGAATGGAGGTGAGCAGCTCAGACAGGTACGACTGCAGGAGGCTGGAGCTCTGCTGAATAATATCAGACTCAGTCTGCTGACGGTGCAAACCTGCACACCTATAATACCAGAAGACCCACGAAAAATTCAGAAAAACTGACCTTTTTAAAAATGTAAAATGTAAGCATGAGTCATAGTTGTCTTACCCTGCCTCTTTCAGTTCTACTTTACTGGGGTCTAGTTCTACATATTTCTTTTCTTCAAAGATTCGGTTTATTATGGGGCCAAGAAGCCTGTGCAGATATTGCATCCCAGCCACCTGCAATGAGAAAATAAAGACAAGTCAAAGGTGCCTTTGTGTAATATTGCACATAATCACATCATGAAAACTGGAATGAAATATAATAAAACAGCAGGAGGTATAAGCTGGTGTAGATATACAGTACAGCAAAAAAACAAAAAAAACAAAACAAAACAAAACCTGATGTTAGATTTAACATTAAATCCAAATGAACCATATTTAATTTCTAAATGGATGTTCCTGGTTTTGATTCTGGTCTTGTACATTGATTCATCAATGTGTGTATGTTTGCCTTCGTAATCTTTTCTCAAGATGCTCCCTTTCTGTCTAAGTGGGCAGTTCTTGGTTGGAATAAATAATGAGGATCAAACTTTATGCTGCAAGACAAAATTCTGGCTTTCATATACACTTTAAATTAGTTGAAAGATTTCTGCACAATTATTAGACATGCTACACACATTAGGGTGACCAGACTTTCTTGTTTTCTAAGGGACAGCCTCGGCTTTTGTTTTGCACACAATTTTAAACATTATTGAATGCAGTAATTCCCACACACACATCTTAACTATACTACAAAAGTGAAAGTACACTCTGATATGAATAAAATAAATTTTTAAAAAAATCAATGAAACAATTATAATTTCAACAATTATATTCACAGAAAGCACAAACTTTGTGCTCAAAATGAACCTAAACTCCAAAATAATTTGCTTAATTTGGGATACACAAACATAAAATAACATTTGAAAAGTAAAAAAAAAAAAAAAACATGTAACAGTTTACAGTATATTCACAGTTTCTGAAAATAAAATATTAAATACAATTAGACATTTTTAGTTTTATTTGTCATATATTCTCATATTTATTTTAATTTATTTTGTTTTTTATTTTTATAATTTGTTTTTGTAAAATCATAAATTTGTTATAATAAAATACTGTTATGCAATGGTTTCTATTTACTGTTTTTTTTTTTTTTTTTTATAGTGTGATTTTGGTGAATTCAGTTGTATTAAAACCAGTTAGGGTCGTTATGACCCACAAACATTGTTATAGTTATTAATTAGAATGATGCCATGTATTTCCAGTATGCCCTAGTGTTTGTTTTTGTTGGGTCTTCTACCTTCTATGGTGTTTTGTCAGGTTTGCTCAGTTTTGTTTTCCTAGTTTACTAGTTACCATATTTTATATCTTTAAGTCATTATTATTATTATTATTATTATTATTATTAACTCTCTCCCCAGAGTTTACCCCAGCATTACAGTATATGGAACAGTATATGGAACCCACAACAATTAAAAAAAAAAAAAAAAAAACATATATATATATATATATATATATATTCAAAAATGTAACAGTTTGCTGGTGTGGTAGGGAAATAACAGGAAAAACTCTTTATTACAATATAACTTGGAAAACGCAGGAGAACTCAGGAATCAAAATAGAACACAACCACATAATACAAATACGAGACTGAACACAGAACTGAGAAGAACTAAGGGTTTAAATACACATAATGATTAACAGAACTAAGAACAGGTGTGGAACTAATAATAAACTATGGAAACAAACTAGCAGAACAACATCAGGCAAACCATGAAAACGAAACCAAAACAGAACACAATGAACCAAACATACTCCTGACAAATGTATGACCTGTAATGAATGACTAATAACAAGTCAGATTTTAATTATATTTTGACCACTGAACTTGGAAATGTCTCCTGTTTCCATTCGGTCACCATAACCAATGTATATTAATAAGTATATTTACCTTCAAAAATGATTCCATAGACTTGGATGCTAATGAATTACTGCGGAAAAGTGTGTTGGGTTCAGCTGAAAGATAACAACAACAACGCAAATCAAAGCATCAATAGCAGTGCACATAAGATATAGAAATGTTTTTGCTAATACGGGTGTTACAAAAATAATTCAAAATTAAAGCTGCAAGCAGCGATGAAAGGGCCCTCGCACCCGTGCCACCGCCACCCGGTGGCTTTAGGAAAAAAGAGCATGTTGGGCAATATGCATTTAAATGCATAAATAGAGAGGATAATGTCAGTCATTTGTATTTGCTACCAGCTGGTGGCGATATGACTATAACTTAATTTTGGCATGTAGATGTCTTCAGGCCAGGGCACTTATCAAACATGTGAAGTCTGAGGCAGATTGGACATTGTATGCTTGAGTTACAACAACTTCCTGTTTCGTGGCATTAATCGCATACATTAGCACTTAGCCAAGTGTTGCACGATTTAAAGTGTTTCTAGCATGTTTGGTACTTCGTGGCATATTTAAATGTGTTTCAGGGAATAAATTACAGTGCAAAGCATGCTATTTCCTGTTGCCAGCAGGTGGCGCTATGACTAACTGAATATTGGCATGTAGATGTCTTTAGGCCAGGATTTTTATCACACATGTGAAGTTTAGGGCAGATCGGACATTGTATGCCTGAGTGATAACAGTTTCCTCTTTTATGCTTGGTCAGGCCGCCACAGACACGCCCTTCAGGGAAAACTCTAGATCTTCGCAATTTAACGTCGCAAAGGCCTTCAGATTAGACTGACCAAATGTGATGTTGATCTGATTAAAGCTCTAGGAGGAGATCGTTAAAGTAACGTCTGGAAATGGCAAAAACTGCAAAACTTTTGCAGAGAAAACTTAAAATATCTCACTTCTTGTTGGGTTTTCAGGTTTTGCAACCAGGGACTTTTTTGTAGGTACTGAACTGTTACATGTGTCTACCGAATTTCATTCCTGTACATGAAACGTAGCGCGAAGGGTGCTTAATTGAAATTTTGTAAGTGGCGCTATCGAGCAATTTTGTCACACCTAATTCTGAAACCCATATCAGACTTAAATTTTCACCACTTCTGACGCGTATACAAAGTTTCATGAGTTTTCGAGCATGTTTAGGCCCTCAAAAATGTGATTCATTTCAGAGAAGAAGAAGAACTGACTGAGCAATTAAAGCTGCAAGCAGCGATGAAAGGGCCCTCGCACCCACGCTCACCGCCACCCGTTGGCCTTAGGAAAACAGTGAACAGTGGGCGAAATGCATGTAAGCGAGTAAATACAGGAGAAATATGGGAAAGTCATTTCAAAGTGCCACACTTCCTGCTGCCAACAGGTGGCGCTTTGACTGTAACTGAATATTGCCATGTAGATGTCTTCAGGCCAGGACTATTATCAATCAAGTGAAGTTTGGAGCAGATCAAACATTGTATGCCTGAGTTACAACAACTTCCTGTTTCGTGGCATCAGTCGCATACATTAGCACTTAGCCAAGTGTTGCATGATTTAACATGTTTCTAGTATGTTTGGCACTTCGTGGCATATTGAAATGTGTTTCTGGGAGTGAATTACAGTGTAAAGCATGCCATTTCCTGTTGCCAGCAGGTGGCGCTATGACTAACTGAATATTGGCATATAGATGTCTTCAGGCCAGGACTCTAATAAAACATGTGAAGTTTGGGGCAGATCGGAGACTGCATGCCTGAGTTACAACAACTTCCTGTTTCATGGCGAGACATCGAACTTTGTCAGGCCGCCACAAACACGCCCTTCAATGAAAACTCTAGATCTTCGCAATTTAATGTCTTTAGATTAGACTGACCAAATATGATGTTGATCTGATTAAAGCTCTACGAGGAGTTCATTAAAGTACAACGTGTGCAAATGGCAAAAACTGCCAAAATTTTTCAGAGAAAATTCAAAATATCTGACTTCCTGTTGGGTTTACAGATTTTGCACCCAGGGGCTTTTTTGTAGGCTGTTACACATGTCTACCGAATTTCATAATTGTACGTGAAACGTAGTGCGAAAGGCGCTTGATTGAAATTTTGTAGGTGGCGCAGTCGAGCCATTTTGCCACACCTAATTCTGAAACCCATATCAGACGTAAATTTTCACCACTTCTGATGCGTGTGCAAAGTTTCATGAGTTTTCGAGCATGTTTAGGCCCTCAAAAATGCGATTCATTTCAGAGATGAAAGAATAATTGACTGAGCAATTACAATAGGGTCCTCACACCATCGGTGCTCGGGCCCTAATAAACAGATAATTCACATATATTCTAATTTGCTTACTAGTCTTTTCCAGCTCCAGTTTGAACAGAACATCCAAGAACTCCTTGACAAGCCCTTGACCCAAAAACAGCTTCACCAGATTATTAGCTACTTCCTGTCTGCTCTCTGCTGTAGTGGTCTCATCAATCAGCATGATGAAATCAGGCCAGTTGCCCTACAATTAACACAGTCATTTCAGTGACAAATGAGGTTATGCTTAAAATGAACTTAAAATATACTGTGAGCTAAAACAATAACACATTAACCATAGAGAACATGCTTTATTGTTTTGATGTGAAACATTTGTAAGGGATAGCTTACTCAAAACAGAATATTCTGTCATCATTTATTCACACTCTTATGTTGTTCAAACCCTGTATGACTTTGGAACACAAAACCTATGGAAAAGAGGACATTTTTTGTGTTTTAAGGATAGAAAAAACTCGTACAGGTTTGAAAAAACACTGTAAGGATGAGTAAATGATGTGAGAATTTTTAGGTCAGCTGTCCCTTTAACATTTGCAGGCACGAGTAGAGTATCCATCACATGCATACAAATGAGATCAGATAACAACGAGTGCCGCATTTCGCAATCCATACACTGAATTATGTCTTGTTATCTTGTTACGAGGAATATGCCATGTGAATTTAAGAGATAATGCCCAGGCATACTCCCTGAGATAAGGCTCAGTCCAAATGGCATCAGACTCACGTTGAGCTGAGAGCCGACCGACTGGCTGAGTAGTTCTGTGAGTGGCTTGTAATGGCTGGATGGCAACACAACCTCATCTCGAAGCCGTAGCTGAAGCCGCAGAGAACCCAGAGTTCCTCTAGGAAATAATAAGAGAATCGCAACAATACTATATTAGGTTAAAGAACATACAGCTTCTTCTTTTTAAAATTAAAAAGTGGTTTTAATGTTTAATGGAAAATGAGAAAAAATACCCTTAACCTGTAGTTTCACATAAGAAAACATTACTCCTAAGGAAAAAACACAGTGAAACCTTTCCAGGAAGTAAAGCACAGCATGGTAGACAAACAAAATTAGGCAGAATGACTCCATTAAGGACACTGTTCTGTTCAGCGATACATAAAAAGACAAACAGTAAATGTTATTACTGTAAATGTGGGTGGCTGTGTTTTCCAACTCTGTCATGATGGAACAGAAAATGAGGACACCGTGGCAACCCAACTGAAAAACACAATATTGCAGCGAGCATTTGGAGACAATTTGGCTTCAGAAATGTATGAAGTAAAAATGGCTCTCAGATACAGCTGTATAATCTAGATACAAGCAAACCTACTGCCCACGTAGGCAGCATCCGAGCTGCCATAAACTCATGAATGACTTATTTGAAACACTCTATAAGCAGAACACAGCAAACTACACTGAAACACTCCACAGGAGAGACAACTCAACTCATTTCAGTAAACTCTGACATTAGCATGATGATGAGGTAATGGTAAAATACTCATCACACTGTATCACACACAGTTTCTGCCAATCTCATGTTAATCTTGAGTACCTATAGAGTAGTAGTGCTATTACGCATTCCTTCAGTCTTAGTACACGATGTAACTACAGAAGAGTCAAGTTTTAAATAGGAAAAATATTGAAACTCTTTAGTCATTTTTTAAGGTGATGCTAACGGTCTAATCAGATTCAATGAACTATGCTAAGCTATGCTAAAAGTGGTACCGCCAGACCCGGAGATCGGCTGAATGGATTCGAAAACGGTAAAACTCAACTGTTTAACTCTAGGGGAGTTGGAAAATGAGCCTATTTTCAAAAAAAGTGGAGTGTTCCTTTAAACACACACAATACACCATCGCATTATCCATGGATAACTTTTGAATCACTATAATGAATATAGCGTATAGTGAATGATGAATAATGAATTTATGAATTCTCTACGTTCGTGTTGTTTACATTATATGCACTTAGGTGCCTATTGCCAACAAAACTCACCACCTACGGTTCTGACTCATGATCATTACCGCTGTGACCGCTCCATCTTTCAGTTTCAAACGATCTGTAAATCTGGCGTGGAACTGGGCCCTGTTTATAAAACCATAAGCACCGATCCTGAGGGCTCGAGCAGCCACAGGAAACACAAGATATTCTCCATTCATTTTAACCAATAAAAAAGTGATTGCAACTATCAGTTTCTATGGTTATTTTAATAACAAATGTCGAGAGCGCATCAATGTCAAAATCAAAAAACTCTGAGCTCTACTTAACACTGGGTTCTTTGGGAAGCAAGGTTATCTTTCCCTCAAAACCAAAAACACACTTCTTTGGTGACATTGTTGATTTTGTGAAGTCCTGTGACCTGTGCAGCACTGCCGACGACTTCCGTAAAGCCGAACGCGCGTTGATGGGCGTGTTCTTGCTCTCTCGCTCTGGTCGACGTGTGCGTGCGCACCCTTCCGGGAGAAGTGCCTGTACAAGGAATTCCACCCCCGTTTACATCACTCAGGCCCATACTCGAAAAAAAGACCCCGAATCCTGTAAGGATTTGGAAGAGAATTTTTGGCACAGAAATACTCCGTCATTCGTCCAACTCATGTTTTGAAACTTTGGCCATGTTTAGCATGAGAATCCAACTCTTTAACAGTGTAAATAAGTCAGAATACATGGAATAGCATTATACCCCCCTCTTTAATAAATGTAATTCATTTTGGAGTAATATTAATATATTTGGTTCACGACTACTCTCTGAATAGCATTAGCATGTTAGACAGGTGGAGCTGGGGAAGGTGGAGGGTTTCAGAGGAACTCTGAACCAGCAGGACCAGATTACAGTGAACACTGAACCAGACTTTTTAAATGTTGAGCAAGCAATAGAGACAGAGCGACACGCGTCATAATCTGAAAACCACGCCCACCGGGGGGGATGGAACAATCCAACAGTCCCCATTGACTTTATATGAGGCTGCCTCTTTGTCATTTCTGGCTTAAAACAAAAAATAGAACAATGTCTAAAAGCTGCTATGTGACAAGGTGTACAGCAAACAAGCCAAAAAACCCAGAACTAAGTTTTTATAAGCTGTCGACCCCAAAAAACGAATGTTTAAGGACACAAAAGTGGATACAGGCAGTGAGACAGAGCGCAACGGGTCATATTACTATAAGAAACGCATTTGTGGGGAACGTACTCGGCGACAGGTGAAATAATTCTTTGACATGGTTAAAAATAATTAATGTTTTTTTCTTTGTTTGTTTAGCATAACCTGTCGCCGATTATGTTCCCCTCCAATTTATTTCTTATAGTAATATGACCCGTTGCGCTCTGTCTCACTGCCTGTATCCACTTTTGTGTCCTTAAACGTTCGTTTTTTGGGGTCGACAGTCCATAACCTTGGATTTATTTTTCCACTGAGCAATGCATTCTGGGATTCACTTCTCCATGAAGGATAAGGTAACACTTTAGTATGGGGAACACATATTCACTATTAACTATGACTTTTCCCTCAATAAACTCCTAATTTACTGCTTATTAATATTTAGTAAGTTATTGGGTAGGGTTAAGGGATGTAGAATATGGTCATGCAGAATAAGGCATTAATATGTGCTTTGTAAGTAGTAATAAACAGCCAATATGCAGGCTAATAAGCAACTAGTTAAAAGTGAGAATTGTTCCCCATACTGAAGCGTTACCAGTATATAAGTGTTACATATGATGATGCGTTAGAATTTGGTCAAAATAAGTTATCTTAGACAGTGGCATAATTAAAGCTGCAGTCCGTAAGTTTTGCCTTTTTGTCGCCATCTCTGTTCGAAACCTGCAATTGGAGTTATTTACGGAATTATCATCTTTACGTGGGTTGTTCATCAACGCGGCTCCTCAGTGCGGAAGAATCTAATGTTTTGAGGGAGAATGTGTGGCTGTCAGTCACCACACCGCTGGATACTGTACTTCGGAATCACAGACTGTAGTCTTGGAAGTTTGAGCAAAATAAGAATTTTCACCGGAGAATGTCATCTGAACAAGTAACATGTCTGCCACTTTTGTTCTGACCAACTGAGAAAAAAAAGCATTACAATAAATCGCACTACCAATGGTGATTAAATCTAACGATTCGTCATCGTCCATTTGTCCATTTGTCAGACTGTAACATATCATCAAAATGATAAGTTTAATTATTCCAGCTGCTGTGAGAAAAGGCTATAAATGATCCGCTAGACCGCTATCAGCAGCATCCTCACATGATATAGCCTACTAGCAGGGACTCATTCTTTGTGTAAACAGACACAAAGACGAATGGCTGCATGCTTGAATTTCCTGTGGAAACCTACCAGTACCACCCGAATTAGAAAACATTATTACAAGCTTACCGTTATGAATTGGGCTAAGGTAAGGAAATAGTTTTGAACACTGGATGGTTATGTACTTGCTCAAAAATCGATTTTGAATAAATTTTAACCAAAAAAAAAAAAAGTTACAGACAGCAGCTTTAAAGGGATAGTTCATCCAGAAATATACATTTTTGGGTGAACTACCCTTCGAAGTTACCTACATTTTTGAGCATCTTTATAGGCCTATGATGACTTAATATACTGCTTCCGCACAGCTCACTGGGTTTTGCATCAGGTCAGTCTGTTAAGCATCAGTGTTTTGTTTTCACACTAAACAAGCAAAACTGATTCTGTGTTTACTCAACCACATTATCTGTACTCTGAACGGCCTAATCGGTGCTGAAATGGAAATGTGACCTATCTTCTGTTTTTTTAATTGCTTCCTTTAACATGTAGAATACACAAACCACAAGGTGTGACTGGAGGAAGATTGCAAGAGTTGTACCTGTTTATTAGGCAAAGGGTACAAGATACAAAGGGGGACAAGCAAGAATGTGACAGCAAATATGACAAAAGGGGGGGTCCACTAAGATCCACTGTGGTATAGTCTACTCATCATGGGGCGAAACTTGTCCCAGGTCCACAAAACGAAGATACTGCTCTGACGAATGAGAGAATTACTCAAGACAAAAAAAAGAAAAACTCAATATGTACTAAGAAATGTGCACCAATTTGCAAAAATGTCCAAAACAGATATTTTAACATTGGATAAAGCCAAGTTCGAAATTATTGTTTAATTTTGTTGACTTGACATATTAGAGTTACATATCTGTATGTGTGTACTTTTTATTTTGAAAGATTAAAAAAAATAGATTTCTCATGATATGACTCCCTTAAAGCCATGTCATTCCAAAAATCTTAATTTTTTTTGCAGTGGAGATGATATTAGCATTAATATTTTGTAACTTGTACATTCAGTTACTCCATACGCCACATGCTCTCTCACTGTAAAAATGGGTAATACTCGAGGGAAGGTGGGAATTGGAAGAGAGTATGTGTGTGTGGCAAGTGCCACCATAACAGCCAGTCACTGAACAGCAGGCAACAGATGGTGGGCCGTCAAAAATCCAATCAGGAAGAAGACGGTGAGGGAGTGAAAAGAGGAGAAAGAGAAAATAAACAAAAACAACAACAGCTTGATTTGTTCACTGAGATGAGAGCGGATCACCCAAGGGGAGCAAGAGATTATAGGAGCTTAATGGGAAACTTTTCATCAGGATGACATCAGAATGAATAAAAAACCCAACAAACTTCCTACAGAAAAATCACTAATTACTTCTGGGGCATCCTCACGAAATATAAAAATAAGTGCATAACAACATCTCAGATGCTGCAAATATATATAGGGACATGATGACTCAGAGATGATTATCAAACATTGTTTTTTTATTGCATGTGGGCAAAAACCTAGAGTCAAATAATCCTTTGTTCAGGATTGGCTGTGACATTTTAATTCCCATCTTGTTTTTTTGTTTTTGTTTTTTTAAATCTGTTCTGAATAGAAAAAAAAGTAAAAACTGTTTGGAACAGACGGTTGTATATCAGCATATTCAAGGCTGACGAAATCTGCCAATTTTGAAAATAACATTGTGATAACTTTATATAATATAGTTTAGTTGTCAAGCGTTGCTCAGTAAGTAGTCATTAGTATAGTTACATAAAATATAGATGAATGTAAAACAGTTATTTTAAACTTTAATAATATTTTACAATGTTACTGTTTTTATTGTATTTTTGATCAAATAAATGCAGCCTTGGTGAGCATAAGAAAAAAAATCATCTCTGTTAAAAATGTGTCTCTGTTAGTAAAATCCATTTTTAATTTCTGGTAATTAATGCATTTTGCAATGAATTGTCATTGTCAGATTAGATTCACAATGCATTGCCATTTTTACCATCATGTATACCACTGTAAAGCATTTTGAGAAAAGACTTTTACAAAATTAACCTGCATGTTCTATTTGAGGCCTTAGAGAGCCCAAGGCCCTTTAATAGCCCAAACAACTTATCATATTAAAGTATCATATTAAAACTCAAAAACTTTTCCTAATCTTATTAAAAAAATCTGAAGTTATAGTTCATATTAAGTTATTTCAAAAGTACATGAAAAATGTTACATTACTTCTGGGTTAGTGGTCCAATAATATCTGTCAAACTGGTTTAGATTAGGTCAGAGGATCAAATTACAAGAGTTTACAGAGAAAAAATGAGGTTAAAGGGATAAGTCCACCCAAAAATGAAAATGTCATCATTTACTCACACTCATATTGTCCCAATCCTATATGACTTTCTTTTCTTCTTTGGAACATAAAGGAAATATTCGGAAGATTGTTAATTTTGGTTCCCATTGAACCAAAACTCTTTGGTTACTAACATTCGTCAATATATCTTCTTTTATGTTCCAAGGAAAAAAGAAAGTCATACAGGTTTGAAACGACATGGTCTCTGGGACCCCCAAACTTAAGGACAATAAAGTCAATCTGTGACCCCAAACAAGTCAATCTCGGCAGTACATGAGGGTTAATCCTGAAATCATGGACAGTCAGTCCATGTATGCCCTAAATACAATCCTTTGGCCTTTAAGAAGATACGATTATGGAATGGTCCAACATTTTTTTTAGCAATATTAAAAACAAAATAGAGTGTACTTGTGATGCTCAAATGCTGAAAACGTTTTCCGTAATATTTACACAATATTACGCCTTGTCTACATAACACTGTGTGAAAGGTGCTCAAGCCTGATCCATTTATTCGTGTAGATGTGGAGCTTGAACTACATGACCCATAGACGGATTTGGACAGTAAGTTCAATCAAGTCAAGTGCATGAATAAATGAACAACTGAATGAATGTCAATGACTCCTTTGCCCATGTGGACACAAGTCTGTCACACGGACACGCCATGTCCCCAAAAGACACTTCCTGCCTTAATCTACCTACATACTCGCACAAGCTCTCAGATGACGCATAGCTTTTGTCATCACCCAACCGAATCCCCCGTACTGGAGTTTTTACATAAGCCTTTCCATCCCACTCCTCCAGTGCCAGCTTGAGATATAATCCCCACTGTCAATCCACGTGGCCAAATGATCTCTTATGGGTGGAGAGGAGGGCCGGGTGGAGGGGAGATAGAGCGAATGAACAGAAAAAAAATCCCAGGATTTAGCCAGGGAAAGGATTAGTACTTCCTGTCAACACATGGACCAGAACACACAAGCGTAACACTGTTAGAGCCTGAGGGAAGAGTGCGTAACAATCCTCCAATGTTAGCTCAGACTAATTCCCAGGAATTGACTAGGGAAAGTTGCACTTTTTCCAAAGCATAGTTTTATTATCCCTTGTATTTTATTGTGCTTGCACCATTTGCTTAATGTTCTCTGCCACAGGCAACCGTTAAAGGTGAATACTTGTTGCTGTGGTAACCAGAGTTCAAGGTTTGCTTAGGTGGTGTGCATATATGCCACAATTCCAAATACACTCACTCATATTCACTGTGTTTAGATTTGTCAGGCCCCAGGCGAAACCAGCCCTCCTCTTGGTGGGCAGACTGAAGCTTGTTGATGTTGAACAGGACCTGAAGGAAAACAGAGGACGCACATATCAATCGGCGTGACAATTAGCTGTCAAAGCAACCGAAGCTAAACACAGCAATTGGAACATTTATTATTGGTTGACAAAGGCAATGTCACAGTGAACATCTGTCAAACAGCCACAAACACAATGTTACGAAACAGGGACTATGCTTGAATTATTTCCGTAACTTCAGGATATGCTGAACTGACAAGTAAAAAAAAGGCTCATTGGAAAAACGTACCAACATTTCTGCCAACATCTACCAACATTTTTGCGAAACGCAAAAAACGTACCGATACATACAAATCACTGCAGTTTTAATTCCAACTGAAATGAACACTAGAGGCAGTAAAACAGCAATCACTTTTAATACTTTTCATACAAAATTATGATTACAGGGGCAGATTATCAATTAATAAAGACATATTTTAACACAGTTCCTTGCACAATATTATATTATGACCTCAAAACACTTTTTCCCATAGTGTATTATTTGTAAACTAATACATTTTGACGTTTGCATCACATAATTAGCTCCATATGTTTGGTTTTTCTGACATAGTAAACTTGCTCAGTAGTTCACCTGGTACAGCACTGCACTTGTGATGTAGAGTGCTCGGGTAAGAGTCCCGTGAAACACAAGTCATGAAAAAAGAGCTCAAAGACTTGTAGAAGCAAGCTATAATTGCATAGTTGCTTTAGCAAATGTTTAGGGTTGTGTTTAGTGTAGGTGGTACATTATTTTCAAATGCGATATAGCATTAATCACTTAGCGCCACTCACAGGACATTTCAATTCAGAACTGCCGCGATACGAACAACAACCAACTTAATAAAACATTGGCAGATTCATCTGTTTCAGATAAAAGTGAATTTGCTTTTAGCGCCACTCACTGGACATTGAAACTGTTGTGAAATGTGCAATACGCAACGTAACATCGTTTTGCAGAAATTATGTCACAGGTATGTTTTTCCAGTGAGCCTGGGTTGTAAAAAATATTTGTAATATTAAATAATATTCACCCACATTGTAAATAATATAAGTGTAACGATCATGCTCTGTTTGGTTTCGTAATCCCTGTTTCGTTTACCTGAGTTCTCATTCATGGTTTCAAATTAAAGGGTTAGTTCACCCAAAAATGCAAATAATGTCTTTTATTACTCACCCTCATGTCATTCCACACCCGTAAGACCTTCGTTCATCTTCAGAACACAAATTAAGATATTTTTGTTGAAATCCGATGGCTCAGTAAGGCCTGCATAGCCAGCAATGACATTTCCTCTCTCAAGATCCATTAATGTACTAAAAACATATTTAAATCAGTTCATGTGAGTACAGTGGTTCAATATTAATATTATAAAGCAACGAGAATATTTTTGGTGAGCAAAAAAAAATAAAATAACAACTTATATAGTGATGGCCGATTTCAAAACACTGCTTCAGGAAGCTTCGGAGCATTATGAATCTTTTGTGTCGAATCATGATTCGGATCGCGTGTCAAACCGGAAAACTGCTGCAAACACATGACTTTGGCGCTCCGAACCACTGATTCAACACAAAAATATTCTCGGAGCTTTATAATATTAATATTGAACCACTATACTCACATGAACTGATTTAAATATGTTTTTAGTACATTAATGGATCTTGAGAGAGGAAATGTCATTGCTGGCTATGCAGGCCTCACTGAGCCATCGGATTTCAACAAAAACATCTTAATTTGCGTTCCGAAGATTAACGAAGGTCTTATGCATGTGAAACGGCATGAGGGTGAGTAATAAATGACATTATTTTCATTTTTGAGTGAACTAACCCTTTAAGTTAATCACCTGTGCTGTGTTCTGTTTTATTAGGCCTATTTCCTGTGTGTATTTATGCTGCCTTCACATGCTATTGGAATGATCGTAAATATGAGTTTCATAGTTAAAAATCGAACATTGAACGCCCTCTCAAGTAGTATTTACCACTGGGAAGCTTGGGGACAATTTTGATACCCAAGTTTTTTTGATACCCAAGCAAAGTGGTGCATGTTTACATACAGTATATGAATAATCATTTGAAGCATACTGTATGTTTTATACACAGCGAAAATAGCCTGTATTTTACCTAAATTCCAGGATCGGCAGCAAGCTGACGGGTGAATGTTTATATGGGTGCCAGTGAATGGGTCCATAAATATCATTTTGGCTTTAATAAGATTTTCCCCCCAAATTTCCCAAGAATAAAACTGGTATCCTCCGTGATTCCTGTTCTTTCCACAATAAAGAACTTGAATGTGACAAGCTCGTAATCACGACTTCAGAAGTGGGAAGTAGGAAATTGGGCAGCATTAAGCCCTTTTATTGTTAATGTTCGGTGTCATCTATGTTTGTGATTTAGAATTTTCTATATGTCTGCATAAATATGACCCAATGTTCACAAAAGTCCTAAAAATAGACAAAGAGAACCCAATCAAACAAATGAGATAAAACTTTGTCAATTATTTATTGAGAAAAATTATCCAGAATTACATATCTGTGAGTGGCAAAAGTATGTGAACTCTTGCTTTCAGTATCTGGTTTGTGCAGCAAACACAACAACTAAACATTTCTGGTAACTGTTGATCAGTCCTGCACAACGACTTGAAGGACTCACATGAACTGCTTGCTTCCTTCCACAACATTTCAATTGGATTAAGGTCTGGACTTTGACTTGGCCATTCCAAAACACTAACTTTGTTCTTCTTGAACCATTCTTTGGTAGAATGACTTGTGTGCTTGGGCTCGTTCTTGCTGCATGACCCACTTTCTCTGGATATTAAAGTTCACAGACAGATGTCCTGACATTTTCCTTTAGAATTCGCTAGTATAATTCAGAATTCATTGTTCCATCAATGATGGCAATTCATTCTGGCCCAAATGCAGCAAAACAGGCCCAAACCATGATACTACCACCACCATGTTTCACAGAGGGGATAAGGTTCTTATGTTGGAATGCAGTGTTTTTCTTTCTCCAAACATAATGCTTCTCATTTAAACCAAAAGGTTAGATTTTTGTCACATCCATCCACAAAACATTTTTTTAATAGCCATCTGACTTGTCCACATGATCTGTAGCAAACTGCAGACAGGCAGCAATGTTCTTTTTGGAAAGCAGTGTCTTTCTCCTTGCAACTCCGCCATGCACACCATGGTTGTTCAGTGTTCTCCTGATGGTGGACACATGAACATTAACATCAGCCAATGTGAGAGAGACCTTTAGTTGCTTAGAAGTTACACTGGGATCCTTTGTGACCTCGCAGACTATTACATGTTTTGCTTTTGGAGTGATCTTTGTTGGTCAACCACTCCTGGGGAGGGTAGCAATTGTCTTGAATTTTCTCCCTTTGTACGCAGTCTGTCTGACTGTAGATCTCTTTAGAGATGGTTTTATAACCTTTTTCAGTCTGATGAGCAACAACAACTCTTTTTCTGAGGTCCATGTGTTTGTAGAACTGATACACTTTCACCAACACATGTTGTGAAGTTCAGACTTTGCTAGATCCCTGTTCTTTAAATAAAACAGGGCACAAACTGACACCTGATTGTCAACCCATTGACTAAAAACATCTAAGAACAGATGGAGCCTAATTTCACTTTCACATTAACTGCTAAGAGCTTCACATATTTTTGCCACTCACAGATATGTAATACTGGATAATTTTTCTCACTAAATAACTGAAAAAGTCTATATTTTGTCTCATTTTGTCACATACACACAAAATAACTATATATTAAACTAACCTGGTGTGCTTACTGGTCAAAAACCTTTTTTATTACAGTGTAAAATTATTTCATTATTTACTCACATTTGTAAGTTACTTAAGATGAGTCTTCAGGGTTTTGAAGGTGAAGATTATCAATGAATAACAACATAAAAGAGTTGCATGACAATTCAAAAAATATATATTTTTGTGTTCCACATTAAGTTCAGCAGACGAGTTTTGAACAATATGAGGGTAAAAAAAAATACGACATAATTTACATTTTGGTTGAACTATCCTGTAAAACTAACATTAAACATGCAATATTTTACTAATTAAATGCTTTGTGTTGTATTTTAAACTAAGACAAAGGTCAGCTTCAGAGCATGAGGAAATATTCCAGGATTTGCAGAAGGAAATGTCTATTCTGTGCAGTCACCTTTCCCAGGAAGTCGTTTCTGCTGACCAGATCCCAGTCCCACACCTCCACACTCAAAAGGCTGTCAGCCAGAGTCTCGTCCAGCTCAAACTCAAATCTCTCATTCCAGCGTGGGTAACAGGACTTCTTAACCACCTGGAGGAAGCAGGGTCATGGTAATCAGTAACAGACAGTCAGATCTAACTGTGTGGCAGAGCAAATCAGAATCTTACAGAGATATGTCCTTACCGCACTCTCATAGGTTTTGCCATTGTACCTCACTCTAACAAAAGGATCAGAGGCCCCGTTGCGATCCTTTTTTGCAAGATCTCTAGAAACAAAGCCGATACATGAAGCTATTAGATGCAAATCCAAATGTAGCTTATGAGGATAAAATCTCTGAAGCCCCATTCCAACAGTCAATGATTCACAGACACTGAGAGAAATTTTGTTTTCAATTCAAAATCTTTTGAATACATTGTCTTAGCATTTTTCAAACTTATTTTCATGTAATCCTGGAGGATCTTGTTTCATATTTCACATCATTTATATTTCACCAAGGGTTACTAATTCAGATGTCTGAAAAGTCATTAAAAAGTAATGTTTCAATGAAATAGCTTTTTTTGCATTCCAAATAAAAATCCTTACAAGTAAAAGAATCATTAAAGTGCCTCTATTATGCTATTTTAAAGGTTCCTAATTTTGTTTTGGAGGTCTCCTCAATAGGTTTACATTTATCCAAGGTCAAAAACACTTTAATTTTCTCATAAAATACATTGCAGTATCACCTTTTTTCTCACAGTGGCTGAAATTGTTCAATAAATGATTCAATCTCTCTAAACCCCTCCTTTCTGAGAGCCTGCTCTGCTCCGATTGGTCAGATGGACCAGTCTGTTATGATTGGTCTACCGCTTACAGTGTGTGTCGTAAACAAACCCCCCATTACCATATCTGAATTTCATCTCCGGAGGCTTCTTAAGCAATTGTACACACTGTGAAATTAACAGTAATGATTTCATTAGTTTTACCTCATCAATTCGAGCCCGAGTCCTCATGCTAAGTGGATTTGTATTCGCAGTGCAGAAAACAGCATTTTCTCAAACCAAACTCTTCTAGGCCTCAGCTACAACTACAAAAAAGTGTTTGAAGGTCAAAGTTGACGTTTTTTGCAGGCAGCCAATGAAGACCACAGGCTGGCATTATGCAAATTTGTGATAAACCTACGCAGGTTTATACAGGAAGAAAGACTTGAATTACTGATGACTCGTTTCAGGCAGTTCAGAATTGGTTCCTTCTTTTGGGAGACAATAACTCCATGGGATTAGAATATGCAGGGATGCAGGGGACATTTTTCAGGGAAGTACGTTCACATAGAGGTTTTCATGGGCCAATGTGAATAAATCTAGATTTAAATTCAAAGGTTATTGTTGAAAAAAAAACAAACAAAAAAAACCCCAAAACAAATAAAATTCATTGGTTATTGTTCAGCAGTGTATTTTACTTCTTAGCCAATTAAAAGCAAGAAATAAAAAAACTGTCAATTAGTCAGAAAAACTGGCATTACACTTGACATTTCTGTTCCCCTCTTCTGAAATGAGGGTTACGCACCTGAATAACTCCATCTATCTGCACTTCGATCTTTAAAACTTTGCAGACCTTTTCCATTCACAAACAGCTATATTAAACACTACATGAAAGGTAATATTCGAAAAAGCATGATAGGGGCACTTTAGGAATCAGAACCAGAACTTACATTTACTCTTTTATTATTTACGATTCCCATCCATGGATTGATAAAATGCATAATCTAATCACAAAAACATAACAAGTTCCCTGTCATAAATCATTTGCTGCTCCTCATAGTTCCTCACCTTGCCTCTAGAACTTGGCAACACAGTTTTCGTGGGATAACTCGATCTCCCAGCACTGAAATCTGGAGGTGAATCTCCCCTTGCACCTCCTCATCTGGGTCAATCTCTGTTAAATTCATCCATCCATCAACACCTAAACAAATATGACAAGAAGTGTAAAAGGAGAATTTATGTATCTGCCATTGACGTTGAAATGAATCAATTCAAGTTATGCTGGGCTAAGTTCAAGGACAGGGACCCTAAAGCGGTCTATAGTGCACAGCACTACAATGGCGCAAAAGCAGGATTAAGAGCAGTATTATTATGGCTTCCACTGCATTACTGTATATCTGCAAACACACACACATGTCCTGATAGGGGAGGGTCAGTAAACTTGTACACACACATTGGGTAGGCCTACGGTTGGGATAAATGGAATATATCATGTCCCTCCTCAGTAACTCTAGCTTTAAGAGGCTTAGGGTAATAGAATTAATGGCCTTGCTGTATTTCTACAGAATAAGCTTATCGTAGGCCAAGAGTATTTACTGGCATGTTGGATGTTCAATAATTGTGTGTTAAAATGTGAACAGAATGAGATTTAAGCTATTATTCAATGAAGATCTGCTCCGTTGTACCTCTGTAAAAAGTAATATGTTATATCTACTCAATAAAATTGTGGCAACAGATTACAAGCAATATTATTGATTAAATTCAACAAATAAGAATCGAGTAAGAATTAATCAAATTAATTCCTTAAAAGTCAACCATTAAAAGTGAGTAAAATTTAAACAAAAATATCTGAATAACAGACAGACGTCAAAGATGTGTTAAGAAATTTTTAGTTTTTATTGCCAACATTGAAGACACCTGATGATAACAAGCAGAATCACTGAAGGAAAGAGAAACACAAGAACTACACCTGACTTCAGCCTCAGCCTTAGATGAAATCAACTGAAAAGTCATTAAATCTCTCTTATCACTAACAAGACTGATTTCTGTCATTTGTCTACCGTTCTTTTTGAGAATTAACAGAGGTTTAGATGTTAATGTTTTATTGAAAACATTTGGTTACCATTGTGGTGATCAGTGTTTCATTTAGTTGGGCAGTTTGACTTTGCTTTTTTGTGTCAGTTTGTGGTTTTTGTAACAGAGTTTATTAAAGCACATAATTTGTTGCAAAAGAAACCTTGAACAGAATTGATCAGGTGAAAAAGTTCTAATAATCTTAAAGAAAAACTGATTAATCTCATAACTGATCAAAAGTAGTTATTTGATGTTAATAGATGTTCAATAACAGAATTTGTGGGAACAGATCAGACATTCGTAATTTTCTTTTTTCAATACACTGTAGGATTTTTTTTTTTTAATACACAGACATACAGAATCAGCATATTAATCTCAATGGTGACATACTTCATGCTGCAATGCATCCTGGGAACCACCATAGTATAAAACTCATGACTCGCAGCATGCACTGCAGCATGAAGTACGTCACCATTGTTTGATTAATATGCTGATTCTGTATGTCTGTGTATTAAAAAAAAATCCTACATCCTACATTATTAAAACTTTTTCATCTGATCGTTTCTGTGCATGGTTTCTTTTTCAATGAATTATGTGCTTTAATATACACTGTTACAAAAACCACAAACTGACACAAAAAGCAAAGTCAAACTGCCCAACTAAAGGAAACACTGATCACCACAATGGTAACCAAATATTTTCAGTAAAACATTAACGTCTAAACCTCTGTTAATTCTCAAAAAGAACGGTAGACAAATGACAGAAATAAAGTCAGTCTTGTTAGTGATAAGAGAGATTTAATGTCTTTTCAGTTGATTTCATCTAAGGCTGTGGCTGAAGTCAGGTGTAGTTCTTGTGTTTCTCTTTCCTTCAGTGATTCTGCTTGTTATCATCAGGTGTCTTCAATGTTGGCAATAAAAACTAAAAAGTTCTTAACTCATCTTTGACAATTCTTATTTGTTGAATTTAATTAATAATATTGCTTGTAATCTGTTGCCACAATTTTATTATGTAGATATAACATATTACTTTTTACAGTGTAAATCTCTTTCCCCATTCTGCTGTGTTGCAATCAGTCAGGTGACACACAAGACAAGGATACAAATAAGATTTCAGAGTTTTGGAGAAAGGAATAATGACTTGAATAGGGTATACAACAAGCCATTTTACATGCTTTCATAGCTTTTTATTTCTTTCCCTGAAGTCCATCTAATGTTATTCAATAATAGTAATATGTAACATGTCATGTGTGGGGCTCCATGCTTTAGCAACCTTCGGTTTTTAGTAAATGCAGTTGTTGAAGAACCATTTTTGTATTTTGCTGAAAGCTTGACTCAAGGACCATCAAACCACTCTGATTTTGCACTGGTTATGTCTAAAATTGTAAAACGAGTTCTTTTGTTTTCATGGGTGCGGAGGCTTGTTTATTCCTGTGGCCTGATAGGCAGTTTTTCCTCTCGATTAGTATTCCAGCGTATCACTCGTCAAGGTCCATTTTCCTTTATCGCTCTGTTGAGTAGCCCAAAAATAAATTGGGTCTGCCAAGGAAAACCTTTCCATTTAGCTGAATGAAGAAAAAAAATTCTGATGCTTTTAATCTATTTAGTGGAAATGAGCATGATTATAGCATCTGATTATGCATACATTTCATATTTTTGTTTGAAGCTCAATGAAATTTGTATCTTAAATATACCAGACAACACTGACTGATAAAAAAGCATATGAATTTAAAGCAGACATCAAGCATTTCAGGAAAATGCTGTTTGTTGTTCCTAGGTATTGCTCAAAAGAAATATGCTGAAAAGAAAATGGAATGCAAAATGACTATAATAAGCAGAAAATAGTCTGAAATAGCCCATTCCTCAGTTCAATCGTCCAACCCCTGAAACTACATGACAAAAACCATGACATTCATGCAGATGAATTTCTCCACAAACAAGTGGCACAAATGAAATCTATTTGAAGAAAGGAAACAGAACGATAAAAAAAAAAGCTAAAGTGAACTAAATGAAAGTAATCTTCCCACAGATACAGTATTCATACAATAAGAAAATGAAACAACAGGTAGGAAGCTTTGACTGACAGTCTCTTAGCAGTTAAAGGTCTGCCTCATAAATATGTTCAAAAACAGTCCCCCCCCCACCCCACACACACAGGGCCAACCTTTAAAGAGTCAAGGTCTCTGCTTCAAACAGATGCTAAGCCACTAGCCAAAATTCTTTACAACAGAGCATTCTTCCTTCACCTGCACACACAGGCTAAATGTTTAGAACACAAAAACAGAGAGTGAATAACAATAATAACATGGTTTTTGTATTTTCTTCAGAAAATAAGTGGCCTGTGCAAAAGTGGCTGCTGAGAGGATAGTGAGTTGTGGGTGTGTGGCAAGCAGGGCGGGGCCGAGAGCCGTGGGAACCACACTGGTCTCTAAGTCCCACAAAGGAGCTCCAGAAGGATAAAAGGAGGAGTGACGACAATGAAGGAAGAGAGAGGACCAGGCCTGGGACTTTCTGTTGTTGTTTTATTATGTTTATATGCGTCAGTGGTCCGTGAGGTGCTGCCGCTTTACTTTCGTTTTGTTGTTTGTTTATTTTGGTCATTAAAATTATATTTAACGTTTGCCGGTTCTTGCCTCCTTCTTCCCTGAGCCTTTAACTTTGCTACATTGGTGCTGAAACCTGGGAGGAAGGAGAGACACACTGTTGGAGAGCTCTTGGTGCTAAGAGGGATCGCAGTGCTTGTTAACAAAGGGGTTCACAACTTAATACTAAATTAACAGCGATTTAGTATATCGTACAATACTTGCATTTGCCTTAGTTGTTGAAGAGCGTTTGGATATACAGTCTCAGGAGAAAGTCTCGATGGTTTGGTCCGATAGTGCTGAAGTTGCAATTGATTTCTTCCGCGTTGAATGAAGAAACAATTATGAACTTGCAGTGTGATGGTCAAGGAAGGTACACATGGCTTGCTGTTTTGAGGCATCTGGGGCCGGGTGAGGTCTCACACGGACAGCAATCGGGAGAAGAATCAAGCATTGGGGGAACTTTGTGTTGGCTTTTAAGTTCCACAGAGGTCACACTTGATTGGCTTGACCAATGTAAAAGGTACAAGGTGAAGCCAGGATGCCGGAGGATCGAGGTGGAGATGGCATGACGGAGGACTGAGGTGGAGCTGGAGGGAAGGAGGAGCCCAATGGAGCCAAAGGGGTAGAGGGATGAGTCGCAAACAAAGGCCTGGAAGTCCATGGCGAAGGCAGAGCCAGAGGACGAGGAAGCCCAGTGGAGCCGTAGGGATGATGGTCCCAGGTGGAGCCGAGGGAGTGTGGAACCAAGGTGGATTCGGGCTTGTATGTTTGTTCTAACCATTTCCGTGCATATCCCAAACATTTGTAGCAGATGGCTGCTTTCATTTAAACTCTTTTACTCAAATTAATTGAGCATTCTCCTTTTAAGAAACAAGATCCACAGCATTGAAATGCAGGGGGGAAATGCAGATAAAAAGATTTAACTAATATCCTCAGTGCTTGCGCATCTCCATTCTAAGAATGTCATAATTAGAGTCTATATATGCCAACCTGCATAATAAGCCACCGTTCCGCTGTCAGCTAATTACACACCATCCTGTTATCTGTGAGGTTAGACTATGATTTGACTTATAGCTAACTTGAATGTTCACACCCTGTCAAACCAAGGGAAACTTGAGCACAGGGCTATTTCTGTGCTCTGCAGAATGTGTCCTTTCACTAAATGCTATTTCAGAGCCCTTGGAGAAAAAGGTTATGTGAGGCCATTTGTTCGTTATAGCTGCAGAGAGGGTGAGAGTGGGAAGAGGACAGATGAAGAGAGGGAAAGAACCAGCATAAAGACTCATTCAAAAGTCAATGAACGCTGACTTGTGTTATAGTTACTGTCAGATCCACTTCTTTTGGAAGCATCTTATAAACTCTTTGGCTCATGCCTGGTAAGGACATGTATACACTACTGGTCAAAAGTTTGGAATTGGTTTGTTTAAGAAATCTCATATGCTCACCAAGGCTGCATTTATTTGTATCAAAAATACAGTAAAAACTGTAATATTATGAAATATTACAATTGAAAATAACTTTTTTCTTTTTAAATATATTTTAAAATATAATATTTTCTGTAATGGCAACGCTGACTTTTCAGCATCATTACTTCAGTCTTCAGTGTCACATGATCCTTCAGAAACTGATTTGGAGTGCAATTATTATTGGTGCTCAATTATTAATAATAGGTCTCACTATTATCAATGTTGAAATTATCACTGCTCTATACTGAAAGAGAAGATGCTACCATCTCTCCGTGCCCTTGGTCGTCGTGCACTTTTCCAACATGACAATGATCCTAAACACATTTCTGAAGAAGAACAGGGTGAAAGTGATTCAGTGGCTCCTGATCTGAACCTAATCGAACACCTATGGGGAATTCTGAAGAGACAAGTTGAGCATCACTCTCCATCCAGCATCCAGTCTCTAAAAGAGGTCATTCTTGAAGAATGGAAAAAGATAGATGTTGCAAAATGTCGCCAACTTGTTCATTCCATGCCTAGAAGACTTGGTGCTGTCATTAAAAATCATGGAGGCCATACAAAGTACTAGATGTAGTAGTTTTTGTTGTGGGGTGTACTCATTTTTGCATCACCCTAATTTGAGTAAAACTGAAAAATGTGTAATCTAAGTTATATTATTAACCTTACTTTCATGTTATAAGTTAAACAGATGTTATATTAAACTTAGTCTTCTCAACATTTTGGAAATTGTTTTTGTGTTCATTGAGATATTGTTTAAAATGTTACTTTCGAAGGGGGTGTACTCATTTACACTGAGCACTGTATTTATATATATATATATATAATTTTTTTTTTTTTTTCCCGTAACATTATCTTTACTGTCACTTTTGATCAATTTAATGCATCCTTGCTGAATAAAATAATTTTTTTTTGTAAATCTTACATACCCAAAACTTGTGAGTGATAGTGTATCATGGCTTTCCACAAAAATATTAAGTAGCACAACAGTTTTGAAAATAATTGAAAATAATATGAAATGTTTCTTAAGCACCAAATCATATTAGAATGAAAAAAAAGTAAAAACTGTCAAAATAGTAAATGTTACGAAAAAAATAAAAAAAAATTATATATATATATATATATATATTTTTTTTTTTTTGTAACATTATCTTTACTGTCACTTTTGATCAATTTAATGCATCCTTGCTGAATAAAATATATTTTTTTTTGTAAATCTTACATACCCAAAACTTGTGAGTGATAGTGTATCATGGCTTTCCACAAAACTATTAAGTAGCACAACAGTTTTGAAAATAATTGAAAATAATATGAAATGTTTCTTAAGCACCAAATCATATTAGAATGAATAAAAAGTAAAAACTGTCAAAACAGTAAATTCAGGACATTTAGTAAATTACATTTTAAAATACATTAAATTAGAATACAGTTCTTTTACATTGTAATAATATTTCACAATATTACTGTTTTTACTGTATTTTTAATCAAATAAATGCAGCCTAGATGAGCATTTGAGACTTCTTTCAAAAACGTTTAAAAAAATGCCTTTTGCCCGTTAGTGTTCAATGACAGCAAATTGTGGGGAACAATACTAGGAACTGTTGCGAGCCAGATTTGAACCAGCATTACCCACATGAGAACCACAGCTCAATATTTTGAGAACTGCACTAACCCTTTAAGCCACAACACTGACAGAGCTGCTGCAGTCCTGAAATGGGGCTGGGGTTGCTGGGCAACATTTAGTAGGCTCTCAATCATCATTAGGCTATTGTGCTAACAAGCTGAGTTGCATATTTAAACAATCATTATTATACCCTATCTGTCTGAGACACCAACACAGAGAACTAAACAATGTTAATGAATGGTGTCATTTAGCTTTTCTATTCCATCACGGATAGCCTGCGTTGTATGACTAGTCATCAACACAACATGGGGGTACAATGAGTGATGCTTTGTTCCATTTTGTGTCATGATAATGGATAACCCTGCCGTGTCCTTGCCCCTCAGGCCCAATAGACATGAGCTACAAGCCTAGACAACCACAATGACTCACCAGCACTCAAAACGCCACCTCACAGGAACCCCACCAGAATGTGTGGTCATATACACAAGGGAGTTTTCTACTACAACGATGTTGATTTAAAGTCATCTCATGCAGTTTTTCTTTCAGTTTTCCTTATCAATATTTTTGTCTTATTTTCAAATAAAAAATACATTTGCTTTAGAAACATTTTGAGCAAAATTATGTAAGATATTAAGACTTGTTTGCAGAAAATATGACTAATTCTGTTCCTTCGGCCATGGCCACACCAAAGCGTTTTTTCCTGAGGCTAGCGTAGTTTTTTTTTTCTCCAATTGTTTTCAATGGGAGTGCCACATTTTTTAAAAGAACAGCAGTGTGTAGGGGCACTGAGCATCTATTTCACGCTGAGCATTCAGCATTTTTTACCGGTAAGAATGTTAAACTTTGGGTAAAACGCAGCGCTCATCACCGTCACTTTTTACCCAGCCATCCAATCACAGTGAAAGTCTTCATCCAAAACAAGTGCCAGAGCAAGTACGTAACATTGTGTCTACATTTTATCTTCAGAAACCAACTATTTGCGAAATCAGATTCTACTAACAGTTCCGCGGATATTCCGTATCATTGCACATATGGCGTCTGAAAAAAAACGCTACACCACTAAAACTCTCTTAAGCGCTAGCAGCAAGGCATTTTCAGAAGAGTGCTGGTGTTTTCAGCTGGCTAAAATACACGGCCTTAGTGTTAGGGGTTGATCATATCTTAGTTTAAAAAACAGATGTATAGCAGTTTTAACTAAAAATAACTTGAGGAAGTTTGTGGCTTTTCATAGTCACATGACAATCAAGTGTCTTATAAAGTCCAAAGTTTAAAGTCCACATGTATGACTGTGCGTGACTAATAAGGGTCTGACTTGATTATTTGTCAAAACTTTCTTGCAGCACTCATCTTACAATCTCTGTCTTGTTGACACTGAAAAATGTGTTGTTGGCTCTGGATATTGATTTCCCATTTTACCACAGCGACTGAATAAAGACCGTAAATACTCTCTGGAAAATACTCTCTTACCTTGAGGTTTAGCAGTGAGAACCTCCTTACTGATTGACACCTTCCCAATGACATCATCTCGGCTGTGAACAGAACAGTTTTTGAGACTGTAGGTTTCTACTGAGCAGCATAAGGGTCCCACTTTATATTAAGTGTCTTTATGGACTAACATTTAAATTAATCATTTTATATAATGCACTTATTGTGTACATACATGTTTTTGAATTGTAGTTATTTAAAAAAAAAATACCTGCATGTAATTACAGCTGTAATTACATTGTAATTAACCCACACACCAATACCACCAAACCTGTCCCTACCCGTATCCCACCTTAATAGCAGCAAAAGTGTTTTGCAATACAGCATGAACACAGAACAAATGTCAAACCTTGTACCTAACCTTTTTTTAATGGTTAATGACACCTAATATAAAGTGTGACTGGTATAAGTCGTATATGAACCACAGTTACAGTGCTGTTACAATTGATCATGTTAATCATGTCAGTAGTTGAAGATGAAGCGGAAAATAATTAGTTTTCTACATTTTCTGAAGATAATACCCATGTAAAAATCACTTAAATGATGCTAGCGTGTTGTGGGAGGATCCAAGAGGTGCATCTGACAATCACAAACTGTCTGAGTAGGTACTACATTTGAATTTGAATTTCTTCGCAACCATTAAAAAAAAGCTGCGTCCGAAATCAAGTACTGGTGAGTAGGTACTACATTTGAATTTAAATTTACTTCACGACCGTTGAAAAAGTACGTTCTATGTAGTACGAATGCGTGTAGTATGAATGAATTCGTACGTACTACATCCGCCATGTTGTTACTGTCACATGACCTACCAGCGTCAGTTACGTCCTTTCAACTCCATTCACAAATCCTCTCCCGTGGCCTCATGGGATAGTAAAGTATCCATCATATGCGCACTTCAGAATCTCACTGGAAGTAGTAAGTCATCCGGGTACTTTTTGGCTACTGTTTTTCGAATACTAAGAATTCGGACATACTGCTCTGTTTGCATAGTTTTTAGCATACTATATAGTAGAGAAGCTCTAGAGAATTAACAAATCCTCTCACCTGGCCTCATGGGATAGTAAATTGTCCATTGAATGCACACTCTAGAATCTAGACAGAAGTAGTAAGTCATCCAGGTACTTTCCACCTACTGTTTTTTGAATACTTTTGTATTATATAGTAATCGATATAGTAATCGATTTTGGTGACTTAAAGCGCAACAACAGTATTCATTTCATCAGCTTGTGCATTCCCATTTCCAATTTTTGTGGTTGATCCACAGTTGCCATGTCGGACTGCTCAAACAGCCAGAGAAATGTTTTGAAAGTGACATTTTAGGGGAAGTCAACCTTAACGAATGGCTTACTTATAGATGTTTCTCTACAAACTTTAACAGGGCAAAGTATTTTAACAGAAAAATATCACACACTTCACCTTCAACCATGTAAGTAGTATGTAGATTAAGTAGTAGTATGTAGGTTCAGACCTGAGAGAGTCCTCATCCAGCACATAAAAAGACACTGTACGAAAGTAGGGAGGAAGATGGACGGTGTATTCTTCACCCCAAAACGGAGACAGTGTCTTCCATATTGTTGCTGTCCTGAGAGATAGATTAAAAAAAGGAATTTAAAAAACCTATTACTATACCACACAATATAATCAACAGTCGGAAGTAAAACGAAGCTAAAATCATCAGTGTGCCTATAAATGATAACATTCATCCTGTGACATTTTGGACATCAAATGCGTTACTTGTTCCATATAAAAAATCTAATTTGTTGAGTCTGAATCAGAATATATTTACACCAATGTTGTTAAACTAATCTTAAACTAAAACTATTAAACAATGTTTTCATTCATTTAATTAAAGCTGAAATGAAATAATTATTATTAAATGAAAAAATAAACTTAAGAAACTTAAACAAAAAGTGCTAAAGTCCCCTAATTTGGTATAAAAAATGTCTGGAAAATAAGTATAAAAACATTGATTTTTATTCAAACATAAACAAAACCAGACAGCAGTTTTTCTTTAACCACAGTTATCCAAATGTCAATATCCAATCAGAAATTCTAAGCAAAGATTAGATTGTCAATCGTCAAGTGTGTTTTGTATATAACATTTTCACTCAACAGACTCACAAGGCTTATTTACTGCAGTAATAATTAGCATAAAGCTAGCCTGAGGAAACAAACATCAGACTACGATCCATACTTAATATTTATTTACCATCAGATTTAGTATACCGGGGAAAGAATGTGACTTATTGACCAAAGAAATCATTGTGGCTCAGAGAACACTCAGTAATATTCACAGTAGAAATCAATAGTATGATTGTTAAACCTTTCTGTTGACTGGAAAATAAGTTATTTTTATAGAAACTGGAAATAAAGTGAGTCACAAAAGAGACGGTGCAGTGAATAACAAATAAAACAATATAATAAACTTAGTAAGTTCAGTTCAAAATTCCAATGTTCTCACTTCTCTCACTGTGGTAGCAGTTCCTAGCAGTGTTTTCATGCATATAAGATGGATTTTCATTTCTGTACCTCCTACTCTTAATTCCACGTGGAGCACCAGGAATCAATATGCCCACACTGTACTGACGGTCATATATATTGCGTTTTGAACCTCCAGCTCAAACACCTCAAATCAGAGGTTTGTTTAGTATGACCTTTATATAGCTACCAAGTGTGGAGGTACAACCACACAGCAATCTACGCACAGGAGGGATTTCAATTATGCGGCACAAATTGAATCAGTTCTGCTTCACAGAAAATTTCATTTCTAACCTGTTCGGTTTATGATAATTGACTTATTATAGGCTGTATAGCAACACAGTCCAATATTAGTTCACCAAACTCTGGGGCTCAAATTGAAATGTCAGGGGGAAAAAAATCATACCTACCGAATTATTGCCTCATTATCAATTTTCACGATGCAGTATGGATCACTGCTTCCAGTTCTGCAAGTGAAATGAACAATAATGTTATTGCATACTGGCAAAAGCTCAATAGTTATTAATCTCATGATCACACTTGATTGGTTTCCAGAATTTTAATTGCATGCTAATTATGCAACTGTTGCTCTCTCAGATCAGCAACAAGGCTTATTTAAATATATAAAGATAATATACATTTATGGTTTACAAGAATCAATGAAAAATATTTTTGTCTTCTTATCATACTCTTTTATGATAAAATGAATGTTTGAATGTTATATCACAGGTAATGCTTGTTTTAATGGTAATGTTGGTAATGCAATGAGTTTCAGTGGAGGGAATCAACATTCCTTTGTTACTAGTTCTAAAGTGACATTTTAAAATTAGTAACCAAGCCTTGGTCAAACTGTCAACTTGAGATTTGAATCAGTGGCGGAAGGAAAAAGTTCTGCACAAAAGAGCGTTTTAAAGACACTCTGTTGTTATTTCTTATTTATTTATACACTTCTTATTTAAACACGCTGTCGAACTGTTGTATAAACACAATATCACACTTGTAGCCATGCGATATGGCTGTATATCAGCACGCTGTGATTACCTACGGCCGAATCACAGCTGATATTGCTCATATACATTTTCTTTTACAAATATGTATAAGTCATTCGTAAAAATCATTATATTTTTAAAACATAACTTTGTTGGTCACACAACATGTCTTTGCTTTGGCATTAAAAATAAATGTATAATATTTTAACAAAACTGCTTCATTGCTTATGTTTTTTCTAAGAAATAATAATAAAAGCTTATGCCAAACTACTTGTAGATCATTTCCTGTCTTCATCCTGCACATGCCAATTAAGAAAATTCCTATGGGATGAATGGGAAATGCTAACACATAGCTTTCTCCAGGTATTATACACTCCTCCTTGTAAATTACACACTTTAGATTTAAATTACAGGCATATAATAATGTCTTCCTGTTCTTTGTCCAAAAAATAATACCTTTTTTGTGTGTATATGTCATTTCCAATATTTTAAAATGAGAGAAATTCCATTTTCATTTCGACATCCCACTGTCTGATAGGTGAGCATTTGTTCATTGCAGGCTGTCTCAGATGAGCCATGAATTGACAGAGAGCATTTGTAGAGATGTCCGTTGTCACTGTGAGGATATTGAAATTCTTCTGTGGAGGTAATGACTGCCCTTGGCAACTTTGGTGAGCTGTATGAGTATTTGTGTGTGTGTGCGCAGAGAGAGGAGAATGAGTGCATCGTGCGGTGATTCATCTTCGCCTGTTGTTATCAGTGTAATAGGGAAACCTGTGGCTGTCAGAATCAGGTGCTACATCAAACAGCACTGAGGCTTGGCAGTTAAACCACATACTATCATCCTCATGCCACCTGCAGGAGGAGGATAGAGATGATGACAAAAGAAGGAAGAGGAGAGATTCCTCCCTCGTTCTCTCTGCTTCTCTTATCTTCTGTAACCATGATGTTCTGTTTGGGGACTGAGAGGCCCCAGAGTCATTTTACTAGTTAAACACACACTTGAACTTTAAAGCTATCATGAAATGAAAATTCACCTATCTATTTTGTAAATTCATGTTATATATTTTATTCTCAATGATTCATCCATGTATGTTTTGTTTTTATTTGTTTTTGACCTTGTAATTATTAATCAAAATCACTCACATGAGATCACAGCAACCAAGGGTCCAATCAATTTCCGTAGGAAAAATCAAGTCCCCCCTACATTCTTCTGTTCATCATATATACATCACAATAGGGATAAAAGTCTATCGCAACATCCATTTCATGGCGACTTTAAACTCGTATGTACATCACAATATGAAAGAAAATAGGTCTGTTTCAACGCAACTTTAAGTATCAGGTTGTTACTTCTTGACTTTGCGATAAAAATATCACCGCAGTTAATCATGCTCCTTCATAAAAAGGAAATTTTCAACTAACTTAAAACGCTTAAAGATGATAAGCGCTTAAAGTGCTCATGGCGTAAGATGCTTAAAAACATAAAGCAGTGGCCACTAAGAGTCTGTTCACACTTGTAGTTCGGTTCTCTTGGTTCTTTTGGTCCGGACCAAAAAAGAAAATTATATATTTAGTCTTAGTTCGCTTAGCATTCACGCTGTCATTTTTAAGACCGAACCTAAAGATACAAAACAACAACAACAAAAGGCTCATGGCGTAAAATGCTTAAAAACATAAAGCAGTGGCCACTAAGAGTCTGTTCACACTTGTAGTTCGGTTCTCTTGGTTCTTTCGGTCCGGACCAAAAAAGAAAATGATACATTTAGTCTTGGTTTGCTTAGCATTCACGCTGTCATTTTTAAGACCGAACCTATAGATACAAAACAACAACAACAAAAGGCTTTTATGGTGTATATTTTGTGACAGAACTTACCAAACATGCAAAACAATACTGAGTTCTAAATTAAATGCGCTCGTTGTATGTGCGTACATATGATGGTATTTTTACTAGCTGAGAACTCACAAAGAGCTCATAAAATGTGTAAAGGACTCAAAACAGTGTCAGGAATTCCTCCGTTACACAAACAAATACCTGTACTGTGTAATGGGCAACGTAGCTCCTATGACGATATAAACCAGGTATGTTTGAGCATTCTGTCCTTTTAGGGTGACATCTTGTGACATCATGTCCTGTTTTTGGTTCGTTTAAATGTCTTTGGTCCATGTTGCGTTTATATTTCAATCGAACCTCACCAAAGTTCATTTGGAAGCAGACCAAGGTCCACATTTTCAGGGGTCTTGGTCCGCTTTTAATCAAACCAAATCTGCCAAGTGTAAACACACCCTATAGATGTCAGTCTGAATGTGTACATGGATATATAATGTAACTAATCAGCATATCATGTAATTAATTTGATTTGAATTTTTAATTGGTTGACACTCCTACACTCTAAAAAAAATGCTGGGTTGTTTCAACCCATTTGGGACAAATATAGACAAGCCTAACCACTGGCTTAAATTTTTATTAAATTTTTAAACCCAAGGTTTGAGTTTGTCCAAACATGCGTTGAAACAACTAAGCTTTTTTAGAGTGTATTTTTTTACACACACATCTTTGGTATCTCTGGGACCTAAGACATAACAACGTTAAAGTCATCTCCAGAGAACATGAGGGTTAAGTGAGTTCTGTGTCACAAATACATGAATCTGGCTTGACAGAATCCAGGCTCGTGTTACAACGAAAGCTCTTTAACAAGCTACAAACTCATCTGTCTGCATGCTCTACACTTGGACCAATGGGTTAATTTGTTATTCCAGTGATTCTGTCTTCAGACTATCATCTCTTGTTGGATCACACAACCATGTCAACTGTACAGTTTAGCTGTAACTGACTGAACACAAAGCTTACTGCCAATGGAAAAATGAGAAGCTAAAAGAATGAATTATGCTCTCAAATTACAACTAGGCGTAGAGGCTGCACGATTTAAAAAAAAAAAAAAAAAAATCACGATATGACAGTGCAATTATTAAATCGCAAAGGCTGTGATTTAATTAAAGGGTTAGTTCACCCAAAAATGAAAATTCTGTCATTAATTACTCAATCTCATGTAGTTGCATACCCGTAAGACCTTCGTTCATCTTCGGAACACAAATTAAGATATTTTTGATAAAATTCAATGGCTCAGTGAGGCCTCCATTGACAGCAAGTTAATTAACACTTTCAAATTCCCAAAAAGGTACTAAAGACATATTTAAAACAGTTCATGTGACTACAGTGGTTCAACCTTAATGTTATGAAGCGACAAGAATACGTTTTGTGCACCAAAAAAAAAACAACAACTTTATTCAACAATATCTAGTGATGGCCGATTTCAAAACACTGCTTCATGAAGCATTACAAATCTTTTGTTTCGAATCAGTGGTTTGCAGCGTGTATCAAACTGCCAAAGTCATGCCCCCCAGTGGTGAACCATTGAAATTTTGAAACTTTTCGAAAACATTTTGACGTAACGAAGCCTCGTTTACTGAAATCACGTGACTTTGGCAAATCAAAATGAAATCAAAATCTAAGGTATCAAACAGTGCAGGGTGAGTTACACACAGGGTTAAGGGGGAAAAAAAACATTTTACTGATTACTGACAACAATATCAACATCTGATTGCACTTTCTATTTATAATGATCTTGTAAAAGTCCCAATCAATGAACATTTATCACAGTAAACAAGTGCTCATTTCCCTTTGCCCAGGTGCTGATCGCTCACCAGCTGCTTGATTATAATTAGCCTATCTAAAACAGTCCAAAATCTTTCCAGAGCCTTGCAATCATTTGAAGAAAGGTGCATACTATTTACTAAAGCTCAGCCAGGGCATGTGTACATAAAGAGGGATGGTTGTGGAGTGTTTGTGGAGAATGTCTACAATCTCTCTCTGTGCACCGTTTGGCAATGTCACCACAGTGTCAATACAAACACTCCACGTAACATCTGCTCCGACGGTTCGGCCCACTGACTAGTTCAGCAAATTTGATAGAGTGACTAATAATTTAATTTAATCATACAAGGAAGTGAACTCAGGAAGAGAAGAGCAGAGAATCACATTTTCTTTGCATTGACATGACTACACTGTTGAAATGTTAATGCAGATGACCTTACTAACCAATGAAGTCATTTCCTCAGAATGTGGGAGAGCTGTCCTTTCCACAAATAGAAAACCTATAAACCGTTGTCATCTGGGCTGTTGTGGTCAAAATTATAGACGTGAGTTTCCAGCCTCATACCAGACAAAGAGTGCCAAATTAATTCATGGAATGCTGCCAATTTCAAACTGCGAACCAATTAACAAGCTTAATTCATTTATACTGCTCATTAAGGGTCTGAAAAGAGTGTTTATACAGTAGTTTGGCACGAGCTTCCAAAAAAAAAAAAAAAACGATAGAAAATAAGCAAATTGTGTATTTGAGATAAATAACTCTGAGTGTAAAATATCTGAATATGATCGATGAATCTGATGATATGGTTGATATACTAATGAGTAATATCTAATAATAATATTGATTGAGAGAAATGCACTATATGTTTCTGTTATAGTGTAATTCCCAGCATCTGTGGCAAGTGTACAAATTACATAATAAAACAGCTTTTTAAATTTCATTAATTGAAACTAAAATCATCATTTATATATATTTATATCACACATCATATTTATATGACAAATGCTCATTCGTGGTAGTACAGAATATGTTATCATTTGTAGACTACACTTTTGTTTTCAAATATAGTATAGGATATAGGCAATATTTGTTCATGTTTATGATTAAAATTCCAGAACTGCTCTTTAAGTCCTATTTATTTTATCTGGTCATTGAAAAAAAAAAAAAAAAAAGTTTAATGTAAAAGGATTTTTTTCTTGCTATTTAACACTGAAATGTTCTCTAATGTGGTATCTGTGAATATATGATATATCTCCCAAATCCTGCTTTCAGTTTATTTATCATCATGTACACTGAACACATGTCTTCCCACATATGTCTGTGTAATTCATCATATAAATACAAAAAACAAAAAAGTCATTAACACTTACATGTCCTTGATTGGCAGGTTCTTTCCTTCCACAATCCTGATGAATAGTGTGCTTCGTTTAGCCATGCTGTCATTCAGTGACTATATCACGCGCCGACAATTCTTATTCCTTCAATAACGCGCATTCTCATAAGCATTGCAGAAATGATTATGTCCGCAAACAGGCTTTTCTATCTATAAAGCTTATCATATGTAAACCCTGTGCTGAGAAGCGGCACTGCCGTTCGGTCCAGCGGTCGTCTATACAATCCACGCGTTACACACAGGCGGGTTTGATCTCTGGGTTGTTTGTAGGAGGAGGAGTGACTGACTAGAACAAACACTAGAAGAGAGAAGGTTAGGCTGACGCGACGCGATAAAACTACAACGTTCCCTTTAGAATCATCGCAACTGTTTATAAAATGAAAGTACGCGACTGTAAGCGGCTTTGAATATTGTGGACTTTTGAGAGGTGTGGCGTGACGCGACGGGTAAATTGAATTCTCCGCGTGAGGGGAAGAGGAGTCATTTCTCACCCTCGAGAGAAAGAGCTACCTAAGATTAGCAAACAATTGTCTCGGTAGACTATTCGATACTAAACACATGAAAACTAATAGGGTTACACTTTTTATTCCAGTAAACATTTCTCAGTGTTTTGAAAGTCAATATTTGTTTAGACATTCGTATCTTGAAGGCTTGGCAAAAAGCTTTTGAACATTTAAAACGTTATTGACTTGGACAGGTTTTCAAACTGGGGTCCACGAGGAAGTGCAAGGGGGTCCGTGGAAACGTTTAGAGGACAAAATACATAAATAATACAATTAAAATAAAAAATAGATTAAAAATAGATAAAAAAATAAAATAAATAATAATAAAATAAATAATTAAAATATATTAAAATGAATTATAGAAGCACAAACTAAAAAACAAACTTAAACAAAATATAAAATTATAATATTTATTTTTCACAGTATAAATTGGATCTTTATACATTCATTTTATCTGTCTTTTAAATCGGGGTCCTTCACATGAGAATGATCATATATAGGGGTCTGTGGCATCTAAAAGATTGAAAACCTCTATAGGATAAAATATACAGTTAAAGGATTAGTTCATTTTCAAATGAAAATTAGCCCAAGCTTTACTCACCCTCAAGCCATCCTAGGTGTATATGACTTTCTTCTTCTTTCTGATATATATATATCCTGACACATCTGAGCTTTATAATGGCAGTGAACAGGACCCACAAGTATGAGCTGAAGAAAGTGTCTCCATCCACATCCATCCATCATAAACGTGTACTCCACACGGCTCCGGGGGGTTTATGAAGGCCTTCCGAAGCGAAGCGATGCTTTTGTGTAAAAAATATCCATATTTAACAAGTTATGAAGTAAAATATCTAGCTTCAGCCAGACCGCCTTCCTTATTCAAGTTACAAAGAAAGTGTAAACTGGCGTCGCATCTGTTAAACTTTTTCCATAGGACGTAGCATAAGCTTTTTGAACTGCAAGAGTTTTATACTTTATTTGTACGTTGAATACGGAAGGCAGTCTGGCAGAAGCTAGATATTTTACTTCATAACTTGTTAAATATGGCTTTTTTTTTTTTTACACAAACGCATCGCTTCGCTTCAGAAGGCCTTTATTAATCCCCCGGAGCACAAGTTTATGATGGATGGATGAGGATGGAAGCACTTTCTTCAGCTCGGATGCATTAGGATATTTATTAAAATATCTCCGAGAGTGTTTATCAGAAAGAAGAAGAAAGTCATATACACCTAGGTTTGAGGGTGAGTAAAGCTAATTTTCATTTGAAAGTGGCTAATTTTCATTTGAAAGTGAACTAATTCTTTAACTGAAAGCACATGAGACTACAGTGTACGGGGTAAGTTTTCACAATAAAACCAGCCAATAAATAGCCTTTTATAGGTTTTTCAGCTAATTTTAAATGAGAAAATAATTATAAAACTAAACAATTCAAAAATGTTTTGCACATGTGGCAACCTGTCCCAACTCGACATTTACAATCCATTAAAATACTATTCCTTATATTGCTGACAATTCTCTGAATGTGTGTCAGTGTGGTTCTATTGGGCTCACTTGGTTACCCAAAGATATGATGATATTGGAGGGAAGAATTCAGAAAGGTTTTGAAATGGATGTAAATCAACATGCAAAACCACTGCTAATGAAAACACACTACTGTGACTTCTTTGTTTTGCAATCTTGCATTTAAATTTAAATATCTGACAGCTGTCCACTTCTCTGTAATTTCTCGAAATATCTGTCTGGTGTCGCTTTTTGAAATGCCTTTTTTCTAATGATTCAATGTTATTTAGTGTGAAAAAGCAGTACTAAAAACATTCAAAGGGGTGATTCAGAATAGCCAAGAGCTGTAAGTGTAATATGACAGTGTACTTCCTTTTTCACAGAGGACTTATGTTTCAACATAGGTTATTATGACTGATAAACTCATGATGTGACCAAATAACCCCAGTCTGCAATAATAATGGAAAAAGACTCCACACTAACCGAAATGACTCACATAAAAATATAGACGAAACTGAAAGAAAATATCTCTCTAAGCACACCAGTCGTAGCTTTGAAGTTTGACAGCCTCGCTCAATGCATAAATAAGCAAGGTTAAAAAAATGAAAGACTCCTTGATTATGGTCTTTGATGGAAATGGACTCTCACATAATGTCAGCCGTGAATACACTGGCAGATTCTGATATAAGCTACACAAGTGCTGTCAACATCAAAAAAAAGATCGAGAAGTGTGCCTTCATCATGGAAAAAGGAAGGTGATTCACTGTTCAGTCACAACAGAGTTTCTTTCCAGACAGACAAATTGACCACGACTATACAGGAATGAAAAGGAAGCTCACGCAATAGGATTCAAAAAACATTCTCAGACTAGATAAAATGCCAATGCTGTTTAGGCTCCAGTGAGGTTTTCCTTCAAAATATGTGTTTTTACAAAATATAGGCGATCTAATACGTGAGTGTGGGCACGGGTGACTCATTGATCCAGGAATACAGACGACAGATCCTGCACCTTTAGAGCTGTGACCAGAGGAGGGGATATGCTGTGTGGGCTTCTGTGACTCACTGATTTATCAAAGAGTTACCAGAGCGCAACCCTCTCTTTATATAGGCTATAAAGTGTGTGCGTGAATGTGAGTCGCTATTTAGCAGAAGCTTTCCATGTGGTATATGAGGATCTCATAAGAAAACAACTACTTTGTGAGCTGGTGATTTCATTTGAATTTGTACAATGTAATTTGGACGAAAACATATAGGATTTTTATTAAAAACACAAGCATGGAGGTCCACCTCTAATCCAACCCCTAAATTTAACCATCAGTGAGTCATATCAAAAGGAATGAGATTTTACGAATTTGCCACCGATTTACCAAGAAGGAAAAAAAATACTATGGAAGTCAGTGGGGTCCATCAACTGTTTGGTTACAGACATTCTTCAAAATATCTTCTATTGTCTTCAGCAGAAAAAAGAAATTCATACATATGAGTAAATGATGACAGAATTTTCATTTTTGGGTGAACTATCCCTTTAAGACAATCCTAGATTGCACTATGATGAGCTGAATAAAATAAAATAACTGATAAATGAGAGAAACATTGAATGTTAGAAACTTGTAAATCATTACTGAGAAGTATTAATAAAAAAAGCAATTAAAACAAATTAGCCAATACTGTACTGTATGTGTGCTATGAATTTTTAGGTTTAGAGTATCATGCTGTTAGCTTAGAAACATGCAAACATTAAACTTTATTTGCTATAATAAGGTTGTATGATGGTCAGGTTGTATGATGCTTTAATGATAATTTTTATGTATGTTTTTATGACATATTAATTGAAAAACTACATGGAACGGCTGTATTTTTCAAAATGTATTTGTCACACTATAAGACTGTTTAAGCAATCTGCATAAAAAGTGATTAACAATCATGAAAAACTTAATGACCAGATACAGCACATGCAATAAACATACATTTATAACTCTCATTAATCATAACGATTAAGACAATAGGGGTAATTGCTTTGTAAACATATAACACAAATACAACTTTTAAAAAATTAGGGCTGTCAAACAATAAATCTGCTAATAGATTAGAATGAACAGATTAGAACAAATCATAAACATGAAAGACAAAATAATGTCAAATGTGTATGTTTTTATAGTCTACATTTGTGTGGATGATAGGGGTGTAACGATACCCTCATGTCACGATTCGATACATATGATGATACTGAACTCATGATATTAATCAAGATATTATTGCGATACTCCAAGACATATGGTAAAAGGATAACAAAAAATTTTACTGTTGATTAAAATGCTAAATTTGGTATTATATTGGGGATGGAAATGAATAGGCTTGGAATTGGTGCTGGTAACCCAATGCACAGGACAACAGTGACACCAGAATAAAAATATTCATGATTCTAACACTGAAACACAGATTTATTTGAGATGAATATGTTTGCACTCTGTCACTGACTAGATATATTTAAAATAATGCAGGCCACTTTTTACTGGTAACATAAGACATTTGGCATTATCAGGACTCACAAATATTCCCTATTTGCATTATTATACATTATATTCAACATTATATATAGTAATTTAAAGTAGTACTGGCACTAAAACTCAGTCAACTTGAATTTTTTCTCACACAGTAATTTTCATTTTGGGTGAACTATCCACGATACATATTGTTGCATTTTTGTATTGCTATATATTGTGACACGATATATTGTTACACCCGTACACAGCAATTAAATCAACACTGCTCAGAGAACATATGGTCCCTCTCTACATAGAGTTAAAATAACACTGAAGCAGAGTTAAAGTTAATGAGATAATATGCTGTTTGTGGAGTTGTTTAATCAGATCTTGAGAGATTTCATGTCTTTTAACTTGAGTTCATCTTAGGCTGTGGCTGGAAATCAGTTGTAGTTCTTGTGTTTGTCACGAATGTGGCTCCCTCGCCTCCTCCTCCGCACCACCGGAGGGAGCCATCACCCGAATATTGACTGTTCCCATTCGGACTACGTTTCCCATAGGCCCTCATTCCTGGGACTGATTGCGCACACACCTGCACCCCATCACGCTCACACTATTTAAGCCGCACACACACACTCACCGCGAAGTCTTGATTTGCCCCGGTGATCATTTCTGAGTGTTTTCCTGTGGATTGTTTATTCTGTTACTGTTGGACTGTTTACCCGTTGTGATTCTCTGCTGCCTGCCCTGAACTGTGCCTGTTTACTGGACTGTGTTTGCTTGCCGCCTGCCCTGATCTCTGCCTGTGACCCGTTACTGTTCGTCTGCCGCCTGCCTCGACCATTGCCTGTTCCTGTTTATGTCTTTGCCTTTGACCCTGTCTGCCTTGGTGTTTAACCTAATAAAGCTGCAAATGGATCCCCATTCTGCCGACCCTTCATTACAGTGTTTCTCTTCAGTGATTATGCTTGTTAACAGCAGGTGTTCATCACTAATGCGCAATCATCTCTTAATCACTTAATTAAAGTTAATAATTATCTCATTAACTTTAACTCTGCTTCAGTGTTACTTTAACACTATATAGAGAGGGACCATATGTACTCTGAGCAGAGTTGATTTCACTGAATTAAATTTTGCTGTTGATTTTTTTTCTGTTGTTTTTTGTAATAAAAATGTTATAATATTAATAATAAAAGATATCAGTTAACACTTTACAGTAAAGTTTCATTTGTTAACATTAGTTAACTACATTAGTTAACGTGAACTAACAATGAACAATACTTCTGCAGAATTCATTAATCTTAGTCAGTTAATCTCAACATTTACTAATACATTTAATACAAACAGATACAAATTTTGTTTTGTTAACATTAGTTAATGAACTGTGACCTAACATTAACATGATTTTTTTTTTTAAATTACTAACATTAACAAAAGTTAATGCTTTAAATTACATTGCTCATGTTAGTTAATGCAGTAAGCTGTTAACAACTGAGTTTACCAAATATCCAGAATAATATGACTTAAAATGAACAAATTCCTGGTTTGGTGTCAATGAAAGGATATTTAAGCCTATTTGAACCCTAAGACAAGGAAGGTTAGGAAACACTGCACTAGTAAATTGGCTACTACAGTATGACTGTCACAATATAACATTTGCTTGGTTACTAAACAGCGCCATCTAGTGAATTTGCATGTTGTAGTCAGTGTAGTGTATTTCTGTTCCATCTGTTTGTTTTGTTTTTTTGATCATGTACAATAATGGCTAAAAAAAATAAAGTTTCAACACAACCATTCTGGTTTAATATTACACTGGGAAACAGTTCTGATCCCAGGACAACAATGTAACATACATGATGATGTGTGTCATAGAATTGATGGGTTAATTTAAAGTTCACTTCCTTTCCTCTATTTTGCCTTGTGACATATTGAAATGGAAATACTGCATAGTAATTTAGCTTCCCATGGAATATGCACTGCAATGATGGTGTCTATGGGAGCTCACAGCTTCTGTGTCTGTATTCCAGACTTGGGCAGAGTGTCCGATGTGGAATAATTTTTCACTTCCGACTCGTACGCTGGGTTGTCGTAGGGGTGCCCTCGCTCCTTCAGGTGGGTGTCATATCGGGGGATACGAATTGAGTTCATGACAGTCTGGGAAACCCCCGATATGGGCTTCCCTTCTTTCCTGCCACAGCTTGATGGACAAGATTGAGTTGTATGTTAGGAAAATGAATTGCACTGGCATAAGATGACATTACATACAATCATATAATGAGAACAGGACAATTAAATACATGGTAATGCATTCTAGACTGCTACAAAATACAATGAAAAAAAAAAAAATATTTATGTTGGCTATATTGTCTGGAAAAAAAATTATAGTTGGACAAAATTAATAAGATTGCCTCCAAAAGTTTTTGGACACTTAAGAAGTAATATATGATAATATATCATTTTAAAGTGTGATTTAAGGGTCTATATTTTGGCACCACTGTATTTGTGAGGTGGACATGATTGATTTACATGATTTACTCACCAGATTACACATAACATGATGAAGAAAAGGAGTAAAAGCAGAGCCGCAGCCACACATAGAATGGTAGTAATGACAACCATGGCACCAGATCTCGCACTTAGACCATCATTAATGGTTTGAGGGTTTTGTACTGTATGAATAGATTATTAAGACATTAATAACTCTGTAACACATTCATTTAGGGTCCAATTCTCACTATTAACTAGTTGCTTATTAGCATGTATATTACTAGGACATTGGCTGTTTATTAGTACTTATAAAGCACATAATAATGCCTTATTCTGTATGACCATATTCTACATCCCTTAATCCTAACTATTTCTTACCCAATACCTAAACTTAACAACTAGATTACTATCTATTAATAAGCAGTAATTAGGAGTTTAATGAGGCAAAAGTCATAGTTAATAGTTAGTTAATAGTGAGAGTTGGACCCTAATCTAAAGTCTGACCAATAACTCCAATATTTACAGAATGGTAATTCAAATTATTTGAAATTATGCATTCTTACGTGTCAGAAGCGTAATGTTGGGAGACCAGTTTGAAGCATTAACAATAGTCTGGTTGTTCACATCGATGAGAAGATATTTGAAACTGTGAAAAACAAAAGTGAAAAACAGTTGCAATACACAACCTGGTCTCATGGAAAGACGTACCTGTGGGAATGTTTTCACGAGTCGCAAAAATACGTACCAATACGTACATATCACTCTAGTTTCCAACAGAAATGAACACTAGAGGCAGTAAAACAGCAAGCACCTTTAATTGGTTTGATACACAGTTACGATTTCACGGTCAGCAAACTTAAATCCAGTGTTTAAGAAACTACTTTGAAACTGCAGACAAGCTACCCTTCTGACGAACTACAGTATTTTACAGTAAACTATTCAATGACTAAGTTGAGGATCTCAAATAAGGACAGCATTGCAGAAGAACTAGCATTTGAGAAGTATTGTATTTTTTTAAGATCTTGTAAATAAACAAGTAATTGCTGGTGGGGATTTTTCAATGACTCTTTCTGCAGGTTACATTGTTAGCGACAAGTGACTGTCTTTATGCGTGAATCATTGAATTATTCACTTAACAATTAGTTCAAATGCACTAATTAAAGTCACACTATGTAGATTTTCGCCGCTAGAGGTCGCATAGCATGATGACACCGAGTTTGAGCGCGGAATCATGGGAGATATCGTCTTCACCTCGCAGCCGGTGGAAAAGAATCGGGACGGGACTCGGGCAGAAATCATGTTCATGGATGAGAATATTAACGTTACTGTAGTATGAAGCAGAGCAGGGCCGAGTGATGTTGGAGCTGAACAAGGCCGCTGGAGCGACACATGCCTTGCGAGCAGCAGAACTTTTATTATGCCGCAGTCGCCGCTTCTGCTTCTTCCGGTCAAGCGTATGTGTGGTAACGCAGCGCTGTTTTATCATATTAGATACATTTGAGTGTGTTGAAATATATATTATAACGTTATATATATATATATGTATATATATTATAACGTTACTTTGAGTGTTCACTTGGCGACTGCTGTGAGACAATTGTTGCACACTGCAGTAAGCTAGATCGATATTAGAATATCATATGGCATGCAATTAATTTTAAAACATATTGTATGATGGAGAAAATGCTGTATTACTGTTACTAAAAATAAAGCTGCATCTGATTATGCTGTGTTAGCCACTTGACAAAATAGTGTTTTTCTCTGAGGCATTGTGAAAATATGGTACTCTCGGAAAATCAAGAAAATGAGATTCAAACAATAAGACTAAATGTGTTGACATATTGTGCCTTTAATTCAGGAACTACTGTCTGTTGCTCAGAAAAAAGCACAAAGGTTGACTTTGTTTTGAGTGTGACTCCTTTTAAAAACTTCAGTGTAAGAAAAAAACAGGCGACGTAAATGTCAATATTGTGTCTAAATCTAATTAACTTTTTTTTAGCTGTTGTATAAAAGAAATCTTACAATTGAAATCATGCTATAGATCTGAATATCATCACAGCCAGGCAGATATTCAGCCATGACACTCTTGTTCATGTGATATTGCTCAAATAAATCCATGATAAATTTATGGTTAAAGCAGTTTTCCTTGTGTACTGGTGTTGTGCGAAATTTCGACCCTCTGCCAGATTATTACCCCCTAGTATTGGTAGGTTTAGGAGTAGGTCGGGGGGAGGGGTTAAGATTAGGGTGGGGTTAAGATTAGGCATTCAGGTATCGACTTCAATAAGAGGGCTGATAATTTGGCAGGGGGTTGAAATTAAGCACTACACCAGCACTTCCGAAATGTTGCACGTACATAAGCCCGCCGTACCCTCCCTTCTTCAGAAACGTGTTTTGAACTGAGCATCGGGAGTACCGGCACTTTTTTTCCACTTCAAGCACTGGCTACTTGGAGATAAATGTACTTATACATTTACTACTTTATTTACTACTCGGAGATAAACTTATGCAATGACAACATGACATCAAAATGAAAGTTTTGTTGGCTTTTGTAATCTTAAATCCTGGAAAAGGATTAGCATTTTAAAGTCAACATGAATTGTCTTTAGAATCAACACAAATTTCCTATGTGTTTTTTATAAAGGCGAATTTGAATCTATATGTAAAATAAGGTCTGAGATTCACATTGCAGTACATTAAAAGGTCTTACCTAACAATGGATCCATTAGGTAATAATCCATTACAGTTGATGCCACTACATTTCCCCTCGGCTCCGACTATGAAGTAGAAATCATTGGAGGATTGACTACAAGGGAAGCTTGCCAAAGGTCCAACTTTGGTCACAAAGAAGTTCCCTGATGATGGGTTAAACGCTGTTGGGTAGGGTGACAGGCTGAGGACGTAGGGAGCTGAGCTGTTAAATTGAGCATCAAAGGTGCTGGTTGCTAAAGATGAAAGAGGATTGATCATTTAAACAGACGGGAGCATTTGCATAAAACCTTCAGTGCTGCAACATTTTAGAAAAAAAAAATTATTGAACCCTGACCTTAATTTCTAAAGACATTTTACCTGAGCTCAGCGCAGCTACCAGCCATATCTCACAGCCATTGCATGTCTGATCAAAAACACAATACGGCTGCTTCAGTATCACCGTATTGCTGGTGATTTTGGCTTGGAAATCATTCGGTGTGAGCTGGGGCTGACCTGTAGACAGAAAGAGACAGTTAAAGAGCAATTTAAGTGACCACATTGTTCTTTATCCCCATTCTTTAACCCCATTCTAGTCTGTCACAGAATAATAGCGGGTTCAGCCCTGATTTACTTGCACCTGTCATAGGGAAAATGGATTGCGTAACACCTACCAACCCCAAATTCTGTTTTTACAGAGGTACAGGTGTATCAATTGAAAAATTTGGCAAGGAACAGAACATACAGGCTCAGTCTTGCCTTTTAGTGTGTTTCTCCTAAGACTTGTATGAACATGACATACGAGAGGCTTCATTATCTCTCTAAGAACACAGGTTCAGTGGTATACAGAACCCTAGGTTTCTTGGCTCAGTTTTAAAGAACTCTTTATGCCAAAAAGGTTCTATATAAGGAGAAAGGTCTTAAATCATTATTTAATACTTTATTTTCTTTCATTTTTTGTAGTGATAAAGTATGTTTACAAGCTGTTTAATTCATAAAGTTTAATCAAAATAAAAAAAGGATTAAAGGCACAATATGTAAGATTTTTGGATTCAAATTTGGATTCGTTTCTGCTCGCACAGCACTCGGTCCTGCTCTGCTTCATACTACAGTAACGTTAATAATCTTGTCATGAATATGATTTCTGCCCGAGTCCTGTCCTGATTCTTTTCCACCGGCTGTAGACATGAAGACAACACCTCCCATGATTCCGCGAAATAAAGGTGTCATCAAGCTACGCCTTTGTTTTGAATAAGTGACTTCTAACGGTGAAAATTTACATAGTGTGCCTTTAAAACAAAATTAATTAAATCTAAATCCATAAAATGACCCCATGATGGAAACCCCTAAAAGGTTCTACATATGAAGCAAGTTCTATTGAGGTTCTACTGACAGAACCCTTTAAGGTTCCATATAGAAACATTTATTCTAAGAGTTAGTCTTTAATATATTATTTATAGTCTTTAATATCTGTGTATTAGGTCATAAAAAAAAAAACTTGTGAGCTAAGTGTGTTCCTTATTACTGCTATAATTGATACTTAACCTAGTTATATTGTTTAATAGATCTGACTCCGTGTAGTTCAATATAAAATACAGTTATACAAGTACATTGCAGAATCTGCAAAATGTTGTTTTAACAAAATAAGAGGTATCATAAAATGTTAGTACTACTCTGAATAAGATATTTCACATAACAGATATTTAAATACTGTATAGTCCACAAGACAAAATAATAGCCTAGCTAATTTTATAAAAACCTGCATCCAAACCTGTTTAAAAGTTTAAAGACACTAGATTCTTAATGCTGTTTGTCATTACTTGGATAATCTGATTTTTATGATCCCTCTTACTTTGTTAAAACTATTAAAGGGCACCAATTATGCCCCTTTTCACAATATGTAATATTGTAATATGTAAGTCTCTGGTGTCACCAGAATGTGTCTGTGAAGTTTCAGCTCAAAATACCCCACAGATCATTTATTATAGCTTGTCAAATTTACCCCTATTAGGGTGTGAGCAAAAACACACAGTTTTTGTGATTGTCACTTTAAATGCAAGTGAGCTGCTGCTCCTGGCCCCCTTTCCAGAAGAGGGCGGAGCTTTAACAGCTCGTGCTTCGACTGCTCAACAACAAAGCTTTAGAATGAAACTGGACATTTCTGAATGGTTAGTGGATAAATTTATGTAGTTGATGTGGAGTTGATTCAACTCATCGACTAGCATGTTAATCTTTTAAACCCATATTGACGCCCACTATACATAGCGTACCTGTTTGTCAAACAGAGCCATACATACCATTCTAACATTAATGATTGCTATCAAATGCTGTGAATGGTCTAATATTTTTTCCAAAATATCGCTCGTACAGAAACGCTCCTTTTTTAGCAATCAAGCTTGCCAGAGTCAACTTGCAGGCTATCCAAGCTAACAGGACTGTGCTCGTCTGTGCAGCCAGTTAGCATGCTTTGCTCGAACTTTTTCTATGGCGTTAGAACTGGTACCTACACTGCTTTCGCTTGCGAAAACAAAATGGCAGTGCAGTGGATGGAAACGTGCAGATTAAGGGGTGGTAATATTATAATAAGATCTCCTTCCTACATCACAAGGGGAACAAAATCTGAAATCTGAGCTGCTCTTTTTTCACATGCTTGCAGAGAAAGGCTTGCCAAAACAAAGTTACTAGGTTACTCCTTTTTCACGTTTTCTGGATGGTATATGCACCGGGGACCCTATTATAGCACTTAAACACGGAAAAATCACGGAAAAAATCTGATTTGCATGATATGTCCCCTTGATTCTGCAAACATATGTTATTTTCATTGGAATATCAGCCAATTTGCATGTCCCTATTTATCATATATTATATTTTTATTGATTATTTAATATAATTATAATATAATATAATATAATATAATATTTATAATCATATTTTCATTAAGAAATGAACCAAAAATACAAACGAGTTATATGTTCTAAAAATGTTAAATAATGAATAGACATGCGGGGCAACAGTACAAATATTTTTCATTTTATGAACTATATGTTATGTTCTATATTTGGTCTGCATTGTAAATGTATTCATTTTAATGTGAATTTCTAGGTGTGTATGTGTAAGTAAGTGTGTTCTGGGGATGTTCTATAGTCTGATGCCTTCATTCATGCGTGTGTGTTCTGGATTGTGCCAGTTTTTTTTTTTTTGTTTTTTTTTTTGACAAATTTAAAAAATGATGTTTTTATATATGTATATATATATATATATATAAATGGCTGGAGGAGAGGACCAGGGTTAAACTAAGAGAAAAAGGTAAACAACATGATTAAAGAAGAAGTTTTTATATAGTAACAACAATATAAAAAGACAAAACTAACATTGACAATTAAAGCTAAAATGCACTTACCTTGTCCAATCCACATCCAGATAGACAGCAATGACATCAAACGGATCACTGTGTTTGTGTTCATCTTGTAACAAGGACGCAGATAGTTTCTAATAAATAAAATCCGGAGCAGAATCACACCTGGCTGGTGTCTCCAATTCAGTAATAAGCCTGGCAGATAATCAACTCTTATAAAAAGAAGCTGAAGGGGAGGGGGAGTTTCTCATGAGGGTGTGTGAATCCCAGGTAGAAACTGGGAGGTGCTTTGGGCATAAAAAAAGTGCTCTGAAATTCCAAAGACTGACTATTGTCACTTTGTAAGCTTTGAACAATGCTTGAATCATATTAAAATGTTTTCTGCTTTAATCATATTAAACAAACACATTTTAATTGACAATGCCACGATTACAGTCTCAAGGTACCCTTTTTTGACGTTGCAGCATATTTGATGCCTGAATAGAAAATAAAGCAAAGTCAGACGAAAGGCTGTTTGAATGACTAATGTTAAAGTTAACAAACCCTCTAAATGGTGACGTCCTTCCCATGTTTTCCATGAGTTGACATGACATCCAAAAGCAGGGGTGTGGCGTCTATTCATACAATATAATCAATAATACAAGCAATGCTCAATTCCTACTGTCTTGAGGGCAGAACATTAATTAATATCTTAATAAGCATAAAAACATGTTTTTAAAATTTAATTTACACCATCATATTGGTTTTCTGTGACATAAGCTGCAAATTATACAACTCCAGCAATTGTAATCAAATAATCAAAACTGTGTTTACCTGAGCTAAAACCAGCTTAACCAGACCTGCTTAGACATGAAGCATAAGAACTTGTTTATAGGCAGACGTCATTGACATTTTGTCTAACGTTCTCTTTCTTATTAGAGGCCTATATGTGAATATGTAAAACAATATTATTTGCAAAGACTAGACGGGTGAGCTGCAATCATGACAGTAGTAATACAACAATATCTAAAAATCTAATTGAGGTGAATCAGACTATGATCCAGAGTTATTAACAGTATTTACCGAGTGGTCATGCAGGGTGGAGAGAATTCACAAGTATAGTGCATTAAAGGAATGTGGTACACATGACAACAGAGTCCATTAGTGACTAATGAACAATTACACTGCTAGTCCTTTCAGTAATTTAAATTTTTTCTGTTAATGCTGAGATTATTGCACATTTAGATGAAACATGGGAAATTAGAGATAATTTCTGTAATAAAATCCTCAAATTAATTGTTTTTTAAAAATAGTTTCTTATTTTGCCATCTTAAATGTGCCTGTGTGTACGAATGATTTTTTTTTAAAGTAAACCATTATATCTATTATTACTATTGTGTCTCCATAAATGAGGTCAGAAAAACAGTGTGCATAACTACAGAATCAGCAAATTTTCAGGTTACTACTGTATTTAAAAAATCTAAAATTGTAGATGTGGTCTCAGACTTTTGGATATTATAAGGTTCATTAGTTAAACATTAGTTAATGTATTAACTAACATGAACTAACCATGAGCAATACATTAGTTACTGTATTTACTAATCTTCGTTAACGTTAGTTAATGAAATGCAGTTGTTCATTGTTTGTTCATGTTAGTTCACAGTGCATTAACTAATGTTAACAAGATTTTAATAATGTATTAGTAAATGTTGAAATTAACCCTAACAAAGATTAATAAATGCTGTAGAACTGCAGTTCATTATTTGTTCATGTTAACTAATGAGCTGCAGTTTTGACCCAGTCATCTAGCCATCACAATTTGGCCCTTGTCAAACTCGCTCAAATCCTTACGCTTGCCCATTTTTCCTGCTTCCAACATATCAACTTTGAGGCCAAAATGTTCACTTACTGCCGAATATATCCCACCCACTAACAGGTGCCGTGATGAAGAGATAATCAGTCTTATTCACTTCATCGTTAGTGGTCATAATGCCTGATCGGTGTATATAAATATATATATATATATATATATATATGTGTGTATATATATATAGAGGAGCTAAGTGAATTCAAGCGTGGTACCGTGATAGGTTGCCACCTGTGCAATAAGTCCATTCGTGAAATTACACTACTAAATATTTCACGGTCAACTGCTAGTGGTATCATAACAGAGCGGAAGCAATTGGGAACAACAGCAACTCAGCCACGAAGTGGTAGGCCACGTAAAATCACAGAGCGGGGTCAGCGCATGCTTTCACCAACTTTCTGCAGTGTCAATAGTTACAGACCTCTAAACTTCATGTGGCCTTCAGATTAGCTCAAGAACAGTGTGTAGAGAGCTTCATGGAATGGGTTTCCATGTCCGAGCAGTTGCATCCAAGCCTTACATCACCAAGTGCAATGCAAAGCGTCGGATGCAGTGGTGTAAAGCACGCCACCACTGGACTCTAGAGCAGTGGAGACGTGTTCTCTGGAATGACGAATCATGCTTCTCTGTCTGGCAATCAGATGGACGAGTCTGGGTTTGGTGGTTGCCAGGAGAACGGTACTTGCCTGACTGCATTGTGCCAAGTGTAAAGTTTGGTGAAGGGGGGATTATGGTGTGGGGTTGTTTTTCAGGGGTTGGGCTTGGCCCCTTAGTTCCAGTGAAAGGAACTCTTAATGCTTCAGCATACCAAGACATTTTGGACAATTTCATGCTCCCAATGCTTCATGACCCCTTCCTGTTCCAGCATAACTGCGCACCAGTGCACAAAGTAAGGTCCATAAAGACATGGATGAGCGAGTTTGGTGTGGAGGAACTTGACTGGCCTGACCTCAACCCGATAAAACACCTTTGGGATGAATTAGAGCGGAGACTGTGAGCCAGGCCTTCTCGTCCAACATCAGTGCCTGACCTCACAGATGCGCTTCTAGAAGAATGGTCAAAAATTCCCATAAACACAGTCCTAAACCTTGTGGAAAGCCTCCCAGAAGAGTTGAGGCTGTTATAGCTGTAAAGGGTGGGCCAACTCCATATTAAACCCTACGGATTAAGAATGGGATGTCATTAAAATTCTTGTGCACGTAATGGCAGGCGTCCCAAAACTTTTGGCAATATAGTGTTTGTGTGTGTCTCTGTGTGTGTGCGCGTATAGAAATTCATCTCATCTGGTGCAAGCAATGTTAAGGTAATTGTTTGGGAATATATATAGTGTATAAAATTGTATGTCTGTGTGTGTGTGTGTGTGTGTGTGTATATATATATATATATATGGTTACACTTTACAATAAGGTTCATTAGTTGACATGAACTAATAATGAACAGCACTTTAACAGCATTTATTTTATCTTAATTTCAACATTTACTAATACATTATTAAAACCAAATGTATTTGTTAACATTAATGCACTGTGAATTAAAGTGAACAATGAACAGATGGATTTTTATTAACCAACATTAACAAAGATTAATACTGTAACCAAATGTATTGCTCATTGCTAGTTCAAGTTAGTTAATACATTAATGTTAATAAATCAACCTAATTGTAAAGTGTTACCATAAGTACCAAATAAATAAATAAATAAATAAATAAATATACACACACACACACTTTTTTGTTTAGAAAAGTCTCAGGCTCACCAATGCAGCATTTTTATTTCATCCAAAATAGTTAAAACAGTAATATTGTAAAACATTACATTTTAAAATAACTTTTCTATTTTAATATATTTTAAAATGTAATTTATTCCTGTAATGGCAAAGATGAATTTACAGCATCCACAAACTGTTCCATGAAATGCCACACAATTATTCCCATAACTGTTTATTTAAAAAATACATATTTACAATAGAATAAAAGTCAATCCTGGTCAAATTATTGGTAACAATTTACTTAAAGCCTTTATGTATAATGCATTATAATGCATTAAATATTTTCATAAATAACTAACCAAAGTTAAAATGCATTATAATATTTGCAGATTCTGAGTTTGGTTTGTCATGTTTTAAAGCATTAAACTTTCAAAAGGTGTGCTCAATAAATAGATAATGTATTATAACTGAGATTACAATTATTCATGAGACCATACAATGCCTTATAAGGTGCATTACAGGGCATAATTAATGCATTAAAATACTTTTATAATGCATTATACATGAAGGCTTTAGGTAAAGTCACCAAATTATTTTAATCAACACTCCAGTGAAGAAAAAGCTTTTTACAGCTTTTTTTAAATGTCCAGGTCAAGTGTTGAACATCAGACCATATCAACCTCAAGCGTTTAACATCTACCATAAAGGATGCCAGAGCACTTCTAAAACATTTCAAACAAAAAAAAAAAAGTGTCGTCAGAACACGTTGGTAATTGTTCTTTGCCTGAGGTGTTTTTGGCATCACATGGTAATATATGCTGGAAACTTCCATTCCTTCATTCGGTCACCTTTTCCCCATGATGAAGCTGGGCACTTCTGCATCATCATCTTGCTCCTCTGCTTCAGAAGCCGAGGATGACGACGCGTCCTCTGAGGCTGCTGACACAAAGACACGTTATTGCACACCGCTTAGATGAAAGCTGAAATTACTCAAATTCAATAGGTGCAGTTACTATAATGATGATGATGATGACCTGTGCTGTCATCTAAAAATAGCAGTAATAAATACAGTGCCTAGATTAAATATTCACATTCATGGGTGTTACAACACAAACAGAGGATTTATTTTGCCTTTTGGACACTGATCAATAGAACATTTCTACAAAACAAACATCAATTAACTTCAGTACCAAGTCGGTACTAAAATTTTAAAAATACTAGCATTTCCCCCTATCATTTTGAGCAGATTCATAAACACCTCTGATTGGCCATTGTGTTCACGCGCTCAACAGATACATCTGTGATTGGCTACAATGATCAACACTTTAAAAACTTGTTGTAAATAGACATCTTTGAAGCTTTCACCGAGTGCTTACACAGATACACACAGCAGTGTTTGAAAGCAGGCGTCTGATGGATCCGCTGATTGACGCCTGCTTTCAAATGCTCCCGTGTGTATCTGTGTAAGCGCTCGGTGAAGAGCGTCAGTGATGTCTGTTTACATGTTTTTAAACCGTAGATCATTGTAGCCAATCACAGATGTACCCGTTTTGCGCATGGACACAATGGCCAATCAGGTGTTTAAGAATCTGCTCAACAGCACTCAAAATGGTAGGGCGAAATGCTGGTATCATCACATTTGTAAAAATTTCAGTACCTTCTTGGTATCAAAGTTGTACTTTTGACAACCCTATAATTAACTATTAATTATTATAAAAGAATGATAAATGCTTATAAAGAATGACATTTGCTTATTTAGTAGATATCTTCCTGCTGGTGGTGTTAAAAAAAAAAAAAAAAAAAAAAAAAAAAAAAAAAAAAAAGTGTCCACTGTGATTAAATTCTGTAATACCACAGAATATAAACAAGGGAGTTAATACTTGTATGTCTAACCTTCTTTCTGGCTCTCCATCTTGGCTTTCTTGGCCATCAACTTCTTTTGTTTCAACTTTTCCCTAAATGACACAAAAGAACAAGAATTGAGATTCAGAAACAAGAGATAAACTTAGAGATTTCTAGAGATTGTAGTATCTAAATCAAACACAAGATGGTATTTTGCAAACCTCTTCTTTCTGCGTTTGGCTGTTCTTTCCTCAGCAGCCTTTTGGTTTTCTTTCACCTTCTCAATATAATCTTCATCCAGCTTTTGCTGCAAGAGTGAAAAGTTATGTCAATATCAATATTAGCTCTACTCCATCTTGAAATATTAGATTTTTTTTTTTTTGTTCTTGAAAACAGACCCCATTAACTCAGGACAAACATACTCTATGCAAATAATGTTGGAAAATTTTATTTTTAAAAATTTTAAATGGAGAGGTTTAAAGTCTTCTGAAGAGACACAATCACTGTGATGAACAGATTTAATTGAGGCTTTTATTCATATATAAACACCTGAGTATTACATCGGCAAACTCAACTGTACAGACTTCAGAAAGATACCAGCATCAGGAAAAAGTGGATGGTGTATTTTTTAATGGCGTCCTGAATCACGTCACGTTTGTTCGGAACATTTTACTGCAGATTGTTTTGTAAATGAGGCACAGTGTAAAGCAGAGTTCGCAAAGAAACTTTTGTTTATTATTCATGAAAACAGACCACATTAACCCAGGCCAAGTTCAAGACCTGAAACATACTATATGCAAAATAATGTTTGAAAATGTCATTTTTAATCAATTTAATCTTAAAGGGATAGTTCACCCAAAAATGAAAATTGTGTCATCAATTACTCTTTTATGTTGTTCCAAACCCATAAGACTTTGTTCATCTAAAACGAAATGAAGATATTTAATTGAAATCTGAGAGATTTATGTCCCTCCATTAAAAGTCTATTCACCTAAAACTCTGATGCTTTAAAATGTTCATAAAGAGATTGTAAAATAAATCCATATGAATAAAAAGGTTTGAAGTCTTCTGAAGAGACACGATCACTTTATATGATGAACAGATTTAATCCAGTCTTTTATTCACATCTAAACTACTATTACAGTGGCAAAAGCAAATCAATATTGCTCGACACAGCAACAGCAAAATGTACCTCCTCTGCACCTGTGAGCTTGAGAGCAGAGCAGATCCACCGCTGCTCTGACACCACACCTAAATTCTGTTAAGCCGCTACAAATAACGGGTAGAACTGCATTCCACTAAAGCACTATTCACCAGCAATAATTTAAAGTATAAAAAAAAAAAAAAAAGGGGTGGACTGAAAAAAACAGTGCTCTGCATGTCACTGATAAACATGACACACTTTCTAAAACTAAAGTAAAATATCCATCATTCACATGTATATTGTTCTGCAACAATGCTGAGCTCCTTATATTTTCACCAATTTGTCAACACGTGAAACAGAGAGATTTCCAGCTGTATATGTCAATACACTTCCAAAGTAAAAGAGCATTATTTGAAAAACTGATATTATGGTGTAAATTAGGGCTGCCGTGATTCCTTGATTAAATTAGAGTACACGATTTAAAAAAAAATCCTTTATTGCAATTTGCCCGAGTCAATTAACCGGCGAAATACCGGAAGTGCCGCAATTTCAAAATAAAAGTTTAAACCCTCTATTTATTTATTTATTTATTTATTTATTTATGTATGTATGTATGTATGTCATGTCATGTCATGTCATGTCAGCAACAAGGCTATTTTCAATGGCAAAAACAGAACAAACAACAAAACTCATACAATTAACAAAAAAACTATACGACATTTCATATTAATACAAGATAAAAATACTAAAATACATTCAGGTGATACTGTGGCATTTCTATTGTAAAAAAGTGGCCAAGTATTAAAGATTAGTGTACATTTGAATTAAATATTTGGCCAATATTAAACAAGAATTTAATCTGCTGTAAAGTAACAACACCACCAGGCCATTAGCGCCCTCTGTAGGCATCTGTTGATGCTTATATTATGTATATTACATTGTGTATTTTAGCAGTGTTGTTCAATAAAATCATATGATTACTTTCTTTAGATACTTTATCTGAACCAACTATTATTGCCTCAATGTTATTATACCCATGTATTTTAAGTCATTTTACTGGTTATTGTTCACTTAGGTCTATTTTTATTACATCAAAAAAGATATTGTATGCGCTCCAAAAGGAAACCAGTCTGTTCTCAGGTGCGCAAATCAAGAAAAGTTTGATCAACCAAAAAAACAAAATTGTCCGCACACTGAAAGACATACAATTAAACCAGGGCAAGGGTTTATCAAAAAATGACTTTAATTTAACATCTGCAAAGTGAAAAAAAAAAGTGAAAGGTGTCTTAAAAACAGACCAAACAGCAGTGCAGTCATTTTTGTGATAGACCCTTGCCCTGGTCTAACTGCATGTCTTTCAGTGTGCGGACAATTTTGGTCTATTTTTATTACCATTAAAAATGATCAAATCACTCAATCTTTAAAATAATCGTTAGTGACAGCCCTAGTGTAAATTGAACTAGTGACATACATACATTGTAAAGCAGCTTCTAGTTAATAATCATGTGCTTTAGGCAAAAATAAACCTACCTTGTCCGATATTCGTTCCAGGAACTCCTGTCTCTGATACTCTCGACGGCGCAGATGTCTATACACGTGGAATTCACCGCTGCCCGCTCCAGCACTGGAGCCTGAGAAAATGAAACATAACAGCACTCAATAAAGACATAAGCACCCCTCCACGGCCCTGAAGAGTGGTGTGGCTGAGTTACATAAAAATAAATTACATATAAATAAATTCTGTTATCCTGACAGATTATTTGCGTGGGCAGAAATTCTGGGAATGATGGAATCAATGAACAGTTTTTGTATGAAGTACAGGACAAAATATGAATCCATATGAAAACTTGATAGTATAACAACATAGATCAACAAAAAATATTGGGTCATTCACTGTTAAAGGGTTAGTTTTACTTAGAATTTACTTATAGATGAAAATAATCTTACAAAATTGATTTATTTTTAATCAAATTAATTAATGAAACCGGGTTATCATAATATCACCGCCATAATGAGAAAGCACATGAAATCAAAACAACCGTCGAATGAGGAAAGACAGCTGTCCATCACTGCATTCACGACAGGTGAACGCAGCTGTACCCCAAGTGAGCAGAGAAGATAACTTATCTGATAGCAAAATTATCTCGAGACATATACTTCAAGTTTCGTCGAGGGAGACATATTTACGAAAACACAAAGTGCTGCTGTTAGAAACTTAGCTTAGCACACTGTTATCTTTATGTCTTCTGTAACGTCTGTTAGCGCAGCTCGTTTTCTCACCCGAGCATGTGGATATTATTGTTTTTCTCAACATGAACATGTGAAACAATATGAACACGATAACCATATACTGACTCGAGTGTATTATGTACGTTCTGTACGATAACTGCCGCCGTCTGCTTTATTAGCGTTTTTCCCGTTCGCGCTGCTTGAGCTTAAATGCTTTTGTTCTTTATATTTTGTTTGCACATATTGTTTAATGCTTTGAACTAAAAGAAAACCTTAAGATATAACGTAAGCTTGTTGTGTATATTGCCTAATCGTAAGCTTGTTCAGAAATGGTTACAAAATCTTAATTAAAAAAAAAAAAAAAAACTTTTTCTCGTAACGTCATTTAAATAAACGAATATTCGTTTTTTAGGAGGCCAAATATTCGAATACAATATTTTGGAAAAATGCCCATCCCTAGTTTAGACAAAATTTTTTGAAGAGACACGATCGCTTTATACACTGAACATATTCAATTAAGGCTTTTATTCACATTTAAAGGGTTAGTTCACCCAAAAATGAAAATAATGTAATTTATTACTCACCCTCATGTCGTTCCACACCCGTAAGACCTTCGTTAATCTTCGGAACGCAAATTAAGGTATTTTTGTTTAAATCCGATGGCTCAGTGAGGCCTCCATAGCCAGCAATGACATTTCCTCTCTCAAGATCCATTAATGTACTAAAAACATATTTAAATCAGTTCATGCGAGTACAGTGGTTCAATATTAATATTATAAAGTGATGAGAATATTTTTGATGCTCCAAAAAAAACGACTTATATAGTGATGGCCAATTTCAAAACACTGCTTCATTAAGCTTCGGAGCGTTATGAATCAGTGTGTCGAATCAGCAGTTCGGAGCGCTAAAGTCACGTGATTTCAGCAGTTTGGCGGTTTGACACGCGATCCGAACCATGATTCGACAAAAGATTCATAACGCTCCGAAGCTTAATGAAGCAGTGTTTTGAAATCGGCCATCACTATATAAATTATTTTGGGGGTTTTTGGCGCACCAAAAATATTCTCATCGCTTTATAATATTAATATTGAACCACTGTACTCACATGAACTGATTTAAATATGTTTTTAGTACATTAATGGATCTTGAGAGAGGAAATGTCATTGCTGGCTATGCAGGCCTCACTGAGCCATCGGATTTAAACAAAAATACCTTAATTTGTGTTCCGTAGATTAACAAGGGTCTTACGGGTGTGGAACGGCATGAGGGTGAGTAATTAATGACATTATTTTCATTTTTGAGTGAACTAACCCTTTAAACATTCATCAACTCACACATCAGTTGTGGTAAACAAAAGCTCAAGCATGTTTGCTTGACGTGCGAGAACAAACGAGGCTCATTCTCATGTGTTACGCAGCACGTTTGAGCTTCCGCAAGAATCAATAAGGTTTGTTCTCATGCATCAACCAAGTACGGTTGAGATTCTGTTTATGTTCGCTGATCAATGTTTACATGTGAATAAAAGCCTATATTCAATCTGTTTATCATATAAAGCAATCGTGTCTCTTCAGAAAATTTGGATTAAACCGATTCATATGGATGAGTTTTACAATCTCTTTTTGTGAACTTTTTGAAGCGACAAAGTTACAAAGTAGTTACGTGGATTGTCAATGGAGGAACAGAAATCTCTCAGATTACATTTAAAATATCTTCATTTGTGTCTCAGAGATGAAGTCCTACGGGTTTGGAATAACATAAGTGTGAGTAACTGATGATTTTTTCATTTTTGGGTAAACTAACCATTTAAACGTTGAGATGCATCTCCCTTTATTAGCATATGTTTTTGTTTGTTTGTTCTGAGTGTTAGCCAATCACAATACCTAGAGACAGCTCTGCTCCAATGGTGTGAGTTTGGGGATGGACTACCTGTTGGTGCAGCCAATGGCAATATGGGGAGTCAATGTTCAAACAAACAACTTCTGCAAGTGTTTTAAAAATAATTCTTCAAAATGCACAACCCAAACACTCTAATGCCTGGTTTCACAGACAGGGTTTAGCCTAAGCCAGGATTAGGCATTAGTTCAATTAGGATATTTAAGTAACTTTTATAAACGTACACTAGAAAAAACATTACTGGTGTGCATCTTGAGACAAAACAATGGCATGGACATATTTTAAGATATGTCAGTACAAGTTGCTTTCAGCTCAAACATTCATTTTAGTCTAGGACTAGCTTAAGCCTCGTCTGTGAAACATTATTTTCATTTTTGGGTGAACTAACCCTTTAAGCTTACTTATTCAGGGGCGCCGCAACATCACTACCACAGCGAAAGACAGCACTTTCTGATTCCCGACCGAATGATTCTTATGAGCGGTTCTTTTTAGTGAATCGAACCACTTGAATCAAACACATTTGTGAAACATTCGGATCGTTACTGAATTAATTTCACCCACTTACTAAACTGCAATTACAAATTGTTACTTTAATCACGTCCAGCTGAACCAAGAAGTGGTAGTGTTTTACTGACCTACAATTCATGAGATGTATATGTTTGAACATGAATTTAAGTAATCAGTTGAAAATGAATGATGTTACCACAACCACACATTTAATTATATCATTAATTAATATGCTTTTATTATTGCTTTTTTGCAAGAATTGTATTAAGTTTATGCCTTTCTTTTGCGCTATAGCGGTCCTGCTAAAATCTGCAGTTATCTCATTTGGAAACATTTTCTGAGAGCATTAAGCGCAAAAAGCTTTTTTTTCTCTCTCTATAAATATTTCTTACTTAGAAGTACTAAAAGAATCTTTAATGATACTATCAATAAGGCATCTGAGTTGTTCAGAGGAATCGGGCGAATCTTTACATTACTTACGATTCCCATCCCCAGATCTGAGACAGTAAACAAACAACACAAACCCATCACATCCCGCACAAACTCTGGTGGAGCGCGTGGATTCCAATCCTTTGGTCTCTCCGGTATGGGCGCAGGTTTATCCTTAAAAAATACAGTATAAAACTCAGCACTGTTTGATGTGCAATGAATCGTTATCATGAGTTACTACACTGAGTAAAACCGCTAGTTTGATGTAAAGCTTAAACTCACAGGATTTCGCATCAATCTCTCCAACTTCAAGCGCTGCTCTTCTGCTGGAGTTTTGGCGATAATTAAAGGCTGAGACTCTTTTTTAGGAGCTTTCCCTGATCGCGCATCTTTCTTATCCTCCGCCATGATTCCTCCAGTGTCTTCTTCGAGGCAGGTTTTGAGTTCTTCTTCTGTTCACTTGTGGCAGTTCACTCATCTGAGACCACATACTGCCACCTACTGGACTGATGTGGATCTACATAGTTTTTGGGTTTCTTCTTCTGTTTTTGGCGCGTTGCATCCTGTGTGCATATCGCCACATACTTTTGCTGTTATGCAGTCATGAGCTGTGTTCGAAACCGCTCACTCGTTCACTTATTCACTAATCCCTATATAGTGTATGGCATTTGAGAGCATTATATCTGCATGGAGTGAACGAAATGAAGTGAGTGAATTCGGACGCTGACGTATACACTGTGCGTCGGAGAGCTGGAGCTGTTACAGAAACGGCTCGACACGTGATAAAACTATTTTATATTTTACTTACATTATAAAATAATGTTAAAAACAATAATCATGACTTTCATCAAAACTCATGAGTTTCATCGATTGTATAATTGTTTTTTTTTTTCATGCTTAATGTGTTTGCAAAAAACTGCAAACAAAAATAAACACACATTAACAAGTGTACATTATTTCAGTCCTCTCTGCATTAGATTTTGGGAAATAGTGCTTCAGCGAGTGTCCATCGAATGTACACTCGAAATCAGAGAGAATTGTAGGTATAAAGTAGTGAACGAATGTAGGGAATGAAGTCGTTCACTCAGAATTCGGACAGCACTACAAAATGGCCGACACCCGAATCCGATGTAGTGGACTATATAGTGGATAGGGAGCGGTTTTGGACACAGTGATGGTTTATTTTTAATCAATTTCTTCCTTGTTTTTGCTCTTTTCTAATTTTTCACATATACACAAATTCATACTTAAATAATTTATCGATGCTATATCCTATTCCTTCTTCCCAGGACCCACCTGGCGCTGCGTGTTTTTGGGTATCAAATAAATAGCATGTGTATATAGCTAATGACTGAATTAAATTTTGCACTGATAATATAGGTAGGTCTGAGTTATTAAATCAAATAAACATACAGGGTGCGAACTACGGGGGAGCTAGGGGGAGCTCGGCTCCCCTTAATAAGACATGGGCTCCCCTGAAAACGTGATTTGTGAAATTTTGGGGGGTCTCAAAAAATAGTGACAATGTGTTATTTTGACGTGCAATTTCAGTTTTGTGTAATGTGATCATCGTGGATTATTATGTGTAAAATTGCAAAAATATCATTCATTCATGCATGACGGCGATTTCAACCTAATTCAGTTCAATAAAGATAACTGTACATGCTATTCTTGTCATGAGCATCAAGGTGTGGGGGCGCTGCGGTGCAAATTCCACTCATGTCTAGTACGTTAACTTGAACAGCAAAGGAAGCTGACCCTAGGCCTGTGTTAAGGTGAGGCATGTTATTCGCAATTATGTGTTGTGGCTGGGTTGTTATAGGTCTGCGTGACTCTCGATGTATTAGACCTAATTGAACGGAGGAATTTTGGTATTCTTCTGTAGCCTGACGAGTAACTTTAACCGTTGTTCTTGTGACCTCAAAGACAGCCTGATGCTTTGTTTATAGACTATTTGTGGGTGGCTGTTTATTGTTTCACCTATCAATTCGTGTCGATAATGTATAATAGGGTAAATCCTGTATATTGATTTATCCTATATAGTGCTTGCATAAAGCAAGTAGTGTACACAGTCATAGCTGTAATGTATCTTTGTCTGTTTCAAGTGAATCGGTTCGTGCGTCTCGTCTCATATGCAGCTTTGGAAAATCTGATGAATCGGTTCGTCTGAAACTTTCTGGTTGAATGAAGATGTGACATGATTCACTTTGCTTTCTTTATTTACTTAAGTGCCTTTATTAAGTTCTTATTTTAATTACATTTATCATATTCCTTTTCACTGCATTATGTTTGAATGTGTTCTTCATGAACAAATTCAAAGTTTATTACGACCAGTGTTGGGGAAAGTTACTTTTAAAAGTAATGCATTCCAGTATTGCGTTGCTCCCTAAAAAAAGTAACTAATTGCGTTTCTTAGTTACTTTTTATGGAAAGTAATGCATTACGTTACTTTTGCGTTACTTTTTTCTCATCTGGGCTGGGCTGTTTGTTTTTATAACAAAATAGTCAATAAATGGGGAAAACAAAGTAACTTGCGTTACTTATTTGAAAAAGTAACTGAGATATTTTGGTGTAAATTTAAAATGAATGCGTTACTTTAGTTACTTGAAAAAAGTAATCTGATTATGTAACTTGTAATGCGTTACCCCCAACACCACCACCAGTAGGGGGTGAATTGCAACAGTCGTAACCGGAGGTCGCAGGTACTTTATTTTTTATTTGTAATACAAAGTATTACAATTAAATTTTGATAGATTACGTGATTGAATCGACTACTCATATCAACAACTTTGATGGAACAGTGATGCAATTAGGAGATCCAAGGTCAGATGATTAAATTGATTTTATTTCTTAATAAAATATAATCAGAAAATAAATGATAGACATATTAATTTTGAATGATAAAAATGTAAATTTAATAAATGAAAATTATCATAACAGAATAATAGTTATCAATCAACTTCCAATATCTCTGAAATATTGAAATCCAATATACAAGTGTTATCAAAGAAAAATGTTAGTAAAAATCTTAATAAAACTTTAGTAAAATCTTAATATAAGTTTAGTAAAATCTTAACCCAATCTGAACATAATGTTAATCAAAAATCTAAGTATAAATCTGTAAGTCTGAGTGAAATGATCGTGCCTATGAAGAATAACGTTAGACGAGATCTCGTTGATATAAAAATGCAAAGAGCAGAAAATGAGTCATGACTGAGAAGATGTCAGATTGTGACTAAACATACAGGAGAAAAATGGACCTTTGTATACCCTAAACTAAAGCTAGACATCAGAAGATTCCTTTTTTGGGCATAACCAACACCGGTAAACCACAAGAGCTATTAAAGTGAATCAAGAATAATACAATTGTATGCATCACAGCATTTTGCAGGTCCAAAGTACAGTCTGGACAGTGGTACTAGACATAAGATGTACAAATAAGGTGTTAGTTCATCCTTTTCGTGGAAATCAAATACATCTGTGAAGACAAAGACCTATTATAATGTACTCTTTGGCCCATGGACACGTCTACTTCTGCAGACATAGCTTTTAAAAATATCTATACTTTAACACCCTTGTATTTACATATGCCAGTGGAAACTTTCAGACAGTGTGTGCACATGCGGGTGCAGCAGCAACACACACTGGTCAACAATGTAGCCCTAAAAGGCTCTTCATGAGAGAAACTGTACATTTGCCATAAAACAGTGGTTCCCAAACTTTTTAGAGTGGAGTACCCCCTGAGGCATTTACCATCCTTCTGCGTACCCCCTCTCTTCCCCTAAATTGACTTTCCAGTGCATTTTTATCTTTATAAATACCTTTACAACATTAATAATGTTTTAAATAATAAAAAAAAAATGTTCAACAGTAAAATATGCTATGATGATAAAAACGTGAAAAGTGATTCTTTTACATACTGAAACATGCCAGTAGGTGGAAGTAAGTCTTAATGCGTGACCGAGTCATTCGTCCATTCAGTAACGAAGCAATTGGCTGTGTTTATGAATGAATACACGAACGATTCGTTCAAAGTCACAGATTCGTTCACGAAACCGCTGTGTCTGTTGTAGTTCTGCTGTGGCTTTCGTTGGAACTATTATTTCGTTGCAAAATAGAGTAAATACTGACAATACTGTGAAGAACATCACTTAATATTACCCGTTTTTTTTGTTGAACTGTTCTATAAAATCGATGTCACATTTGCAAACGTGTGGATATTTGGATTTGCATTCTTGCTCGTATAATATTATCAACATTAAAAACAAGAACTCACAAAAGGTATGTTTTGGACCCATATGCACGCTGCTTACATGAAAATGATTTAGGCTGGTAGTTAGATGTGGTATCTTTTGCGGTTAAACTGACTTAAATATCATCCTTATTATAGACATCACCTCACCCTTCCTCAACAGGACGCATACAGGCAGGACAAGGTCATCAGCATTTCCATTGCTTGCCAGTTGCCACCCCTATTTGTTCAGAGTTGTATTTAGATGCATATAAATTAGGAAGCATATCCGCCACATCTGTTTTTCAATCCTCAAACCAACCGTATGTATTTCCCAACTGGAACAAAATTATAGGTTTATTTAATGCAATATCATATACACTTTTAAATCCTTTATGCACTATTTCATTCTAAATGCTAAATTTTTTCTCCCCACATATTGTGTGACCCAACGGGCCTATTAGACAATCCACATCAGCCAACATATACTCACCATGTGATTCACCACCATCAACCCGTAAAGCACTAACATGTTTTGACAATGACATAACTTCCACCATATACCGTCTTTTCCTCTTTTGTGGCAGGAAGGAAGTGAAGACAGTGGTGAGGCAGCAGATAATGTTTTATTTGAAATAAAATTAAATTAAAAGATAGTAAGTGTGAAACAGGTGTATTGTGTCCTTGTCATGCTGGGGGAACATAATTTGCACATTGTGTCAATGCCAGCGGTATGTGATGTTAAATGCAATAGTTCCCAGGCTTCAGCCATCATTATAATCATCGTATAGTGTTTTATGAACATGATAGCTCAGCAGACGGGCTGTTTTGATTTTAATAGTTATCAGTGTGCAGTGAAATATTCAGCAGAATTCAACCATAGCCGTATCTCACATCTCCACTCGACCGTGAATGCAAGATCTGACCCAGCCTAACAGATCCACACAATGCTGCTGTTGATTTTCTGATTATAATCACAAACGGATTGTGTAGGGTAATTCCTCAAACATGCTGGAGCGAGCTGGCATCATGATATTACTCCTACTGCATTTGTCTCTTCTTTTTTTGTGCCTTTTTTTCAAATCTTCCTTTTAATCAGTTATTTTTAGCTTGTTTTCCAGTAAAATATCAGGTTACACTTTATTTTGATGGTCCACTTTAGACATTCTACTAACTATAAGTAACTTTGCAACTACATGTCAACTAACTCTCGTTAGAGTATTAATTGACTGTTAGGGTTTGGGTTAGTAGAATAAGTTGACATGTAGTTGCAAAGTTACTTATAGTCAGTAGAATGTCTGTTGGGGAGCATCAAAATAAAGTGTTAGCAGATATTAAGCAGACAGTCTACTAATAGCCTACTCTAATGACTGCTAGTTGACGTAGGTGCAAAGTTACTTACAGTTAGTAGACTGTCTAAAGTGAACCATTGAAATAAAGTGTTACCATATCATATATCAACTTCTAAAATTATGGCAAGATATATGAAGTGTAAAAAGTTTAACTAACTGAAATCACGAATCAAAATATACTTTTCTAGTTGAATCACAGTACATTAAGACAATTGTTTTGTATGACAAGTTTCTCAAGCATTTGAATATGCAAGTTAGGCATTATCTAATTAAATATGCACTAATTTGCATTTCCAGAATAGAAATCTGAACATTGGATAAAGCAAGGTTGAAAATTCTTGTTTCGTTCTTTGACATTTAGAGTTGAAGGTTTTTACAGATGGGGATTTAGGAATAAAATGTTATATAAATCAGGGAAATGATAAATTATTAAATTGCAGAATATAAATAGGAATAAAACTGTAAAGTTTGATGTATATAAGTGAAGTGGAGGTTTCTGTCTCAGTGTATATTTATATTTATAAAACGGTTAGTTCCTGTCCTTGATTCTGATTGGTCAATAGCTGTTTTATTCACGATAAAACACGGTTATGACCGCTTCACCCAATGGTTCTGTGTATCACTACACAACTCCCTTAGCAACCACTCTTAACAACGTAAACTGTATGTTCTCAATTGATATTGTTCATTGAAGCTTACTGTATTATGTAGAAGAGTATTGTGAGAAAGAGATCGATTGAGCGAGATAATTACCTGCATTCAGATTTAGCATTTTCCTTCAGGTCAGTCCTATGTTCATAATAAAAACATCTGTTTAAATGTCTGATGTATTATCTTGTCCTTTTAACATTTAAGGGGTTTTCCTGTGACTGACAGCGCTAGTCAAAGCATTTGTCAGTTGCGTCTTGTTCCGTGTTCACAAAAATTCAGTCTTTTCAATTTTAAAAGTCTTCGCTACTGACTGACGCACTCATAAAGACAGTCTTTGACGCCATCTAATGGCGTAATAATGTAACTTCTGTTGCTGTTCACGGTCAGGGACTATTTTTTCCGGCGGAAGGAAGGCTTTTAGTTAAAGTTTACTTCATGAAAGTTGCATTAATACATTTTTTTGGCTTTAATATTTTTATTGTGTGGTAACCGTTTTATAAAAGCAACAAGTTACTCGAGGCTAGTGCTGTATCGTGAATAAGTCAAGGCTGAAGGGGTTGCAACAACACCCTTCAGCCGTGACTTATTCACGATACAGCACAGCCTCTCGTACCTTATTGCTTACATATATTGAGAAAATTGCCTTTAAATGTATTGTAATTGAAATCTACAGACAAATAGAAAAAGTGTGATAAAATGTTTTCTTTCCACTATGGAAGTAAATAACCCAAAATTTCAAAATTGACTATAGTGCATGAAAAAACAATGGTTTTCCTGTAGTCTTAGCTTAAATTTATGTTTAAATTTTCTTAATCTATTGGCAAAAAATCCTCTTGTTTTCAGCATAAACCTCCCTATATTTGTATTATGCTTAAAACAATTAAAAACAATTTGCCAATGATATAATTTTATTTTAATATTATTTATATACTATTGTATTATTTATTAATATTTTGAATTTGCCTTTATGTTTATATTTTCAGTTTTCATTTTAAATTTAGTTTAAGATTTAGTAGATTTTGTATTTTTCCTCATGTTTTATATGTGGGTTTCAAAATCTTAAATCAGAATAACTGAGGGAATTCAATTTGGGCATATTGTCACAAAAAAATCGAACATGTGTGTTCAATAAACTATCTTTTTCCTGGGAAATATTGATGGAAATGATCAATAGATTTTTGTGGCCTTGATTTTAAGTTTTATAATTGACTTTCATTTGTAGGTCAGTGTGGATTTGTTTTGTGCGTTCATTCAGTGAGATGTTGAATCCTACCTGAGCCGTTGAGTGCACTTGCAGTCTTCATTAATGCCCTTGAACGTCAACTTGTAAAGCACGTTCTCTACACGCTGTGTGTGACTCAAACCAATCCTGCTCTCATAAAAGCCCATAGTGTCACTTCCTAGGACTAGCTTGTCATGCCTGTGCATGGCTATTGCTGCCTCCAGGGCAAATGTGTCCACTCTATAGAATGATGTTCCCTTATAGAAGCATGAAGCATTAACACTAACACAATTAGACACTAATCATGTAACACTACGCACATCATGCGTACACTAGCACGTGCAAGCTGATGCTTTATCAGACAAATCTGAGGATATCAAAACAGTACAAGGGGGAGAAGAAAGACCACTTTTAGAAAAATGAATTGCAGACAAGATGGCGCAACACTCAATATGACGACTGTAGGAATGAAGTCCTGGCTCTCAAGTGAAATTTGTTACAGAGCCATTGTCTGTTTATTTGCTCTTTAATGTGCATGAGCATTAGCTGGACCAGCCTTAAAAATACTGTTTTATAGAGCAAGCCTAACTACAGAGATACATTTATGCAAGGCCATAATGACCACATTGACAGGTCCCGCACAATAATCAGATATGGCAAATTTAACAAAGTCTTGTTTTTTTAGGGTCTAATAGGTTGGCTGGACCAGTGTTTTGTGATTGGTCAACCGCTTCCAGCGTGTTTTGTCACACTCCTTACCATAACCATGAATTTCAGCTTCTCAGGGCTGCAATTAAGTCCACTTTTTTTATGCTCTTCCCTTGCTGACTTCCCTTCGCCTAAGACATTTCTTTCACGTCATTTCTTCGTGTTGCATGAGTGGCCACTACTGGCAGAACCCTTCCAATGGGCTGTAAATGGAACGCCCTAAGCTTGATCACTTAAATTAAGTGCGAGCATGGCAAGTTGCTGTTGTGACGTGTCTATAGATCTGCCTTATGAGTAGACTTGCTCCCCTGGTCAAAATCAAGGGGTCAAGGGTCTGTCCAATTAAACTTCACTTGTCCACTTGATGAAGTTGAACACACTTCTTAATGGCTCCCCCGAGGAGAAATGCTTAAGGAATTTCGTGAGTGTATGGCTGCATCCGAAATTGCATACTCTCTTGAGTAGGTACTTATTTTGAGTAAGTAATTACTTAAGGGGTTAGTTCACCCAAAAAATGAAACTTCTGTCATTAAGTAATCACCCTCATGTCGTTCTAAACCCGTAAGACCTTCGTTCATCTTCGGAACACAAATTAAGATATTTTTGATGAAATCCAAGAGCTCTCTGACCCCTCCATAGACAGAAATTTAATTACTACTTTCAAGTCCCAGAAAGGTAGAAAAGACATTGTTAAAATAGTCCACGTGAGTGGCTCAGCCTTAATTTTATGAAGCGATGAGAATACTTTTTGTGCGCAAAAACAAAACAAAAATAACGACTTCAAATATTTGATATTTCTTAATGCTGTCATTAAGAAAAAGTTACATTTTTAGGCTGGTCTAACAGCGCTCGTCAATGTCAAAATGATGGTCAATCAGATCATAGAAGGCGGGGCTTACTATTCACTCAAGACAAGTGTGAATTCCAATGTGATGCTTTTAGTTTTTTTTACAGTGAAAGAGTGTGTGCGCGGTAGGATATAAGTAGCTAAACATTTTATATGTGACTGTTTTACGATGGATATGTTTAAAGACCCACAGTAACATACAGTGACGCAAACTACTCAACTTTTTTATGGAATTTCTCCATTTTGAACTGAAAATATCTAATTTAAATGATGTCATTCATAACTAAATGTGATGAGACAAGAGACTATGTTCTTTTACATTTTTGACATATTAGACATACAAACAAGAGTGTAAGTGTGCATATTTTTAAATAAAATATTATTTGCAAAAAGTTTAAATGGACTACTTCACAACTATACGCTATAATTAGACCTTGAACTTCTTTTACCGTTCTTATTTCTTCTTTATTCCCTTAAATCCCTTTTAATTTTTTAATTATTTAATTTCTTTTACACTAAAATGGGATACACTAAAAATGGAGAATAAGACTTGGAGCATGCGCATAAACCTTGTGTGCTATATACAGACTTTGGTAAAGCTTAGAAATAAAGCTTTATTTTAGTAAAGCTAATAGGCTCAGTAGCTTCTGCGGCACAAACACAAGCATGTAGTACGCTATTGTTGCTGTTTTGTGCTGTTAGCGGTGTCTGACTATGGTCGACACGTGGGGTGATGACATCATCGTCATGCGGATTGGCTGTACACACGAAAACGCAAGGGCGTCGTTTTCAGATTTATCCACTCTGGGACCCGGTTTAAAAAAATAGCAGTTTCACCTTCTGAAAACGCCGGATCCGTCTGGACGAAACGCCTATACCAAATTTTTGCGTATACAGCTAAACTCGTCTCCGTGTGGACGGGCCCTAGATTTGAAGAACCCTGCTGTATCCCATACATCCTGTATGCCTCAGAGCAACTAACTTCAGCCAATAAGAAGCTGACGATATTTGGTCCGGCTGTCCTTATAGACTACTTTTCGCCAATGAGAATGGAGTGATTTCACACATGCTTCAGGTGCAGGTCACGCATTTTTGGGTGAACTATCCCTTTGAGATAGTACTGACTTAAGTAGCTTCAATGTAGTAATCGTGTTAGCATGTTTTGCTAATAGCTTGTAGTGTAGCTAGCTACTTTTTCAAAAGCGTAGATTAACTGTACTTTAACTCCTGTACATTAAAGTCGGCATAAAAAGGAAGTTGTGATAGTTTTTTCTTTCCTATTGTGATGTATATCTTATGTATATTGTGACTTGATTTTATCCATTGGGAATGAATTGATCTCTAGCTGCGTCTCATTTCAGAGGCTGCATTCTCCGGAGGTTGCATTTGTAGGCTGCATACTTCATCAAGGATGTCTTATTTAAGAAAAATAAAATTGACTGTTATTCCTTGTGAGGTGTAAAATACTGTAATTTCTTTCTTACTTTGCAATAAAGGTTACTTTTCTTAAATGAGACCGCCTCGATGTATGCGACCAACAAATACAACCTTTGGAGGACGCAGCTGTTGGATGGTTGTGGTTTGCAATTGCTGTGATGTCATGTGAGTGACAGATTGTCCCGCCCTCACACCAGTTAACACATCATCAGAGAAGAGAAGAGATGTCGCTGCAAGAGGGAGGGGAAGATATTTTCAATAAAGATTACAAGGGCACATAAATTAAAAGAAAATAATGCCCTGCACAGATAAATCATTTATAATAAATACTCCAATATTCCATAAAAAAACAAGAACTGTCCATTTTGATTTTATGGTGACTTTAAAATATGAGTATAGGTTGTAGTTTGTCGAGTTACAATGTAGCTTTCCTAAAATGTCTGCATTATTTGTATTACCAAGATGGCTGCCACGTGAAACTGACTTACCCTTAATCAAATCATTGTTCAAAACCTGCAGTATCTCATCTAAACAGAGACATAGTATGGATCTGACTTATCGCATCTGAAATGGCTCAGTGGTTTGTGATAAATGGCTTTGTCGTTCTTCCTTCTCTCTATATTTCTTTCTCTCTCACTCACACCCTCATATAAACAGCTTGTCAAATTTACAATCTCGTCCACTTTGGCTAGTCGATTCAGTTGATAATAGCAGTGCAGGATCAAAGGTGGCTATATATCATCCCCCTTCTCATTTTCTCATTACCTTCCAGCTGATACTGCATTCAGCAGTCTGCCTACCCAGCATCCATCAAAACAAGGAACAATTTTGACAGTTTGTATTTGAGGCTCATTTCACATACCCCATCCTGAGAATAGTGAGATATGATGAGCTCTCATTTGAATATTTCAGCTACCCTAAACATCAAGCCTGTCTGTCAGTGCGTATTACTATAAGACATTTTCAAAAGGATAGAGAATGACTTAAACAGAATCCTGTGAACCTAAAGGCTTATAGATTTTAGGACACAGGACAAGATCAGGATAATCAGAGGTTTCAATGTGGCAGAGGCCAATCTATAGAGACAATGATACTTAAAGGTGCAGCAGGTGATCTGAGAAATGCTAATGTTAGTCTGCTAGCATTGAAAGCATACAATCCCACCCTCCCTGCAAATCGCCATCCAAAGCCACGACTCCCCCAAAACATGAACATGAATGCACACACACACAGCTGCTGTTGGCAAAGCGTCACAAGAGACTGCGTTAAACTATCTAATGTCTCAAAGCACATAACATTACAATGATAATGAACATAAACAACTTAGAGAGTCTGTACCTGACTGCTGCAGATTCATTTAGGCGTTGACATGAATACGCATAATTCAGAGTCTGAAGAGCTCCTGTTAGAATGTCACAGGTTGCCATCTCTTAATTATGGTAGTTATGGCGTGAACGCAGCATAAGCTAGTTGTTTTGGAAGAACTTTAAAAGATGGCTGCTGTTTGTTTGCGGTGCTCCGTAACTGAGGTATGTCTGTATAAACGCTGCATAGCATGAAACGTGTTGATGACATATGATATCTGCACGAACAGGGTGCGCGAGGGAATGTAAAAAACATACGTCGACAGGCAGGTAGGACATTGAGAGGCTTGTTGCTTTTATAAAATAGAGGCAATATGATAATATACAAATGCTAAATAAAAAAATAATAACATTTTGCATTAATGTTCATATAGGCCTAATACATTTTGACATTTTGAGTTGCATAAATTAACTACAATGTATTATCAAAGTCCCTTTAAGACAAGTCATTTCACTCGGCGGCAATCTTAGAAACACCTCTCGGGCATTTAAGTGCAGCTCCTATCTCTTTGAATGGGGAAACATCAAATTCTTCAAAGCTGTTTGCCAAGCTATCGATTAAATTTCATATTTTAAATCACCAATGAAATCTGACAACAACTGTCTCATAAATTTTGTTTCTAAACACTCGAATCATGACAAAAAATGGTATTTTTCAGGCTGGATTAAGCTAATGCGCATTCGCAGTCCTACGTGTGCGTCTCTATAGGAAGTGCACGTCTGACTGCCATTGCATTGACACAATAACGTTACCAATCAGCGATTGGCTCTTATTTAAAAGGCGGGACTTATTCTGCCATATTGCGCGTTGCACTTTCTCCAAAGAATATACACTGACAAGAAGCAAATCTCAATAAAACGTTCCAATGCAACACCGGCGCCCAGCAGCAGCCAAAGCCACTGGAAAGCAAGTCTGCAACCTTTAGCCAAAAAAGCGTAACGGCTAATGTTAACTGGCGGTACGGGCGGTACGCATTGGCGGTACACAGGGAGGAGTTTCGAACAGCGACACGATAGGCTGAGAGGTGCCACATGTGATTAAGTTAGCCGTTACGCTTTCTCCAATGGTAAGAGATACAGACCCTCTTACCTCCCTATAATAATACGATCTCTGGCAGCGGCCCTCCGCTTCCGCCATTTTGGGGTGAAAGCGAGTCGGCAGTCCGCTAGTTTCTATGGCAATATCAGCTGCTTTGTTAAAAAAAAAAAAAAAAACATACATTAAAGCTAAAATCCAACCTGAATGATGACAACACAGAATAAAATACTATCACTAGTGATCATCAAATCCTTTTAAAAGTTTATTTTACAGACTTTGTGTTTAAGTCTTACACTTTTTTCACAAAACCTTTGCTATCAAAAAAAAAAACCTGTCAGTTTGGGTTAAAATTCTTTGAAGTTCAAGTATTAGCATTATAAACACTGAATTAATACCAACATATGAAATTAAATTAAGGACATGCATCAGGAAAATTGTGAATGTTGGACAATATAACAGCTTGACAGAAACTGTTTTTGCAGTGTTGTCTTATATTAATGTCGATTAAAGCAAGACTATGTAAACAAAAAACCACAGCCACTGTGTCCAAAAGTGGCAATTATGGGATAACAGACACAGCAATGCACAATGTTCTATAAGATCATCATGTTTTTAGCGTGATCCAGGGGATTAAAACGTATTTCAGACCTAGTGGAGTAATTTACTATTATACTACATTACTCCACTAGGTCTGCCTACAGGTGCTGGTCATATAATTAGAATATCATCAAAAAGTTGATTTATTTCACTAATTCCATTCAAAAAGTGAAACTTGTATAATATATTCATTCATTACACACAGACTGATATATTTCAAATGTTTATTTCTTTTCATTTTGATGATTATACCTGACAACTAAGGAAAATCCCAAATTCAGTATCTCAGAAAATTAGAATATTACTTAAGACCAATACAAAGAAAGGATTTTTAGAAATCTTGGCCAACTGAAAAGTATGAGCATGTACAGCACTCAATACTTAATTGGGGCTCCTTTTGCCTGAATTACTGCAGCAATGCGGCGTGGCATGGAGTCGATCAGTCTGTGGCACTGCTCAGGTGTTATAAGAGCCCAGGTTGATCTGATAGTGGCCTTCAGCTCTTCTGCATTGTTGGGTCTGGCATATCGCATCTTCCTCTTCACAATACCCCATAGATTTTCTATGGGGTTAAGGTCAGGAGAGTTTGCTGGCCAATTAAGAACAGGGATACCATGGTCCTTAAACCAGGTACTGGTAGCTTTGGCACTGTGTGCAGGTGCCAAGTCCTGTTGGAAAATGAAATCTGCATCTCCATAAAGTTGGTCAGCAGCAGGAAGCATGAAGTGCTCTAAAACTTCCTGGTATACGGCTGCGTTGACCTTGGACCTCAGAAAACACAGTGGACCAACACCAGCAGATGACATGGCACCCCAAACCATCACTGACTGTGGAAACTTTACACTGGACCTCAAGCAACGTGGATTGTGTGCCTCTCCTCTCTTCCTCCAGACTCTGGGACCCTGATTTCCAAAGGAAATGCAAAATTTACTTTCATCAGAGAACATAACTTTGGACCACTCAGCAGCAGTCCAGTCCTTTTTGTCTTTAGCCCAGGCGAGACACTTCTGACGCTGTCTGTTGTTCAAGAGTGGCTTGACACAAGGAATGCGACATCTGAAACCCATGTCTTGCATACGTCTGTGCGTAGTGGTTCTTGAAGCACTGACTCCAGCTGCAGTCCACTCTTTGTGAATCTCCCCCACATTTTTGAATGGTTTTGTTTCACAATCCTCTCCAGGGTGCGGTTATCCCTATTGCTTGTACACTTTTTTCTACCACATCTTTTCCTTTCCTTCACCTCTCTATTAATGTGCTTGGACACAGAGCTCTGTGAACAGCCAGCCTCTTTGCAATGACCTTTTGTGTCTTGCCCTCCTTGTGCAAGGTGTCAATGGTCGTCTTTTGGACAACTGTCAAGTCAGCAGTCTTCCCCATGATTGTGTAGCCTACAGAACTAGACTGAGAGACCATTTAAAGGCCTTTGCAGGTGTTTTGATTTAATTAGCTGATTAGAGTGTGGCACCAGGTGTCTTCAATATTGAACCTTTTCACAATATTCTAATTTTCTGAGATACTGAATTTGGGATTTTCCTTAGTTGTCAGTTATAATCATCAAAATGAAAAGAAATAAACATTTGAAATATATCAGTCTGTGTGTAATGAATGAATATAATATACAAGTTTCACTTTTTTAATGGAATTAGTGAAATAAATCAACTTTTTGATGATATTCTAATTATATGACCAGCACCTGTATATACGTTTTAATCCCCTTGATCACGCTACAAACGTGATGATCTTAACTTTATTAATTATTAATTTACTATTAATAGTAAATATGTAAAGTTGCATAAAATGGAAATATTCAATAAAGTAGGCTAACTACGTTACTTCAGATGTGTAATGGTTGGATTCCACAACTGATCACATAAAACATTTATAGGTTAAGACAATACAACATTTACTGTAGGTGTCATAAAATTTACTGAATTTGAGAAATTTTCTATTGTGTTTCTGATTTGGCTGTGAGATTCGCCGATTTTGGGTGCATAAGATGTGTTGGATTCTATTGTCTAGTTGGCATTTTCACCCCAAAATGGCTGCCTTGTTACCAAAGCGCCTCCTCATGGCTGTTACCCAAAAAGCATCAGAGTTTCGCCTCTTGGGTTCTATACTTTTTGCTTTCTCCCATTTCAAACAATACGAGTGACGCATCTTGTGTTATTCTATAGTCTTTGGTATTATGAATGAACATAAATTGACATAGTATATTTCTAAATTAGTATTAATCTACTGTGCACTATTTTTTTTTAAAGTTTGAGATAAAAAAAAATAGTACTTTCATTTAGCAAGGATGCTTTAAATTGATCAAAAATCACAGTAAAGACATTTATAAAATTAGTTCTATTTCAAATAATGCTGTTCTTTTGAATGCTATATTAATCAAAGAATCCTGAATTAAAATGTATCACAGTTTCCATGAAAATATTAAGCAGCTCAACTGTTTTCAACATTGATAATTTTAAGAAACATTTCTTGAGCATCAAATCAGCATATTAGAATGATTACGGATCATGTGACACTGAAGACTGGAGTAATGATGCTGAAAATTCAGCTTTGCCATCACAGGAATAAATTACATTTTAAAATATATTAAAATAGAACAGTTATTTTACATTATAATAATATTTCACAATATTATACTGTATTTTTACTGTGATTTGTTGCAAAACAAAGCAGACAGCGTGAGCAAATACAATGCCATCAGTGGGAACATTCTTAACGAATTCCCCTCTTTTTTTTTTTTTTTTTTTTAGGTATAATTCACCCTAGATTTACCCTATAGAACATTTATCAAGTGTAGTGCATGGTGAATTGCTGTCCAAATGAGTCTTTCATAACATGATTGCCATGAGATATAATCATCTCCTGTGTCTTCTTTAGTCCTTCATTTCATCTTCAGCATTAAATCAAGGGATCAGCCCATCCAGAAACAAGCTGAGCCCTGATGAACCATTTGACCAACACAAACAGCCTAGAGGGGCACAGTCTGAGAGCGAAAGAAGGTCACAACCCTTCTTTTTACTCCAGGGGACATTGCATCAGTAACCATCCAGGAACCATCTAAACAGCTTACAATGAGAAACACCAACTAAAAACATCGAAAAGATTATGGAACGATTAGGTAAAACATTACGCTTCCCTCAAAACAGCAGTTTGAATGCACACCAGATGGTCCGGGCGCCATTTGGTCTTGACGTCCACTTTCCACGGCCCTGTACACAATAATGTGTGTGTTTCTCGACAAGAGCAGCAAGCAGTCAAGTCATTTCATGGAGAGCTCAGCATTCATAAAGCAACACAATACACTGGCTTCACACTGATCAAAAATTGCAGTGTTGAAATGTATAATAATGCTGCTGTGACTGAAATTTACCACAGGACATCAACAGGCCCGAGAGCACATCATTTGATGTTTCTCAAAGATGTCATCTGGCTGAACAAAGCAGTTCTGTTCATGAGAAAGCCTCCATCTTCCTTTTTTATGCAAAGCACACTGTGAAATCTGTCTGTCTGTGCCTTGGCATACAGCGTGATTGAATCACATTAATGCCAAGCTGCATTTATGGTTATGGAATTAAACAAACTCAGTCATTTACAAAATGAAAACACAATTTATACAGTAACGGTCAAAAGTTTGGACATATTACTATTTCAAATAGTAATATGATGCTTTATTTATTTATTTATTTAAAGTTCTTTAAATTTGTTATAATATTTCACTGTTTTACAGTATTTTTGATGAAATAAATGCAGACTTGGTGAGCATAAGAGACGTTCAAAAACCTTACTGACCTCAAAATTTTGCAAAGTTTTTCATCAGTTTGTGATGATGAAATGAATATGATAAAGGGTGAACAGACGTCCCGTTTTCCCGGGACAGTCCCGTATTTCAGCTTTATTTTTAGTGTCCCGACTTATTTGGAAAAAAAAAACATGTTTTGTCCCGTATTTCATCTTTCCTAAAATTTCATTATAACTAATCATAGAACGAGTAGTAGTAGTGTTCTGTCACGCGAGAACAGTCCAATCAATTCGTCGTAGAACAAAATAACCATCTAATCACAATTCGTTATTGATTAACTTGCCATTAGTGAAGGCGGGATAGGCAGAATATCGCTGAATGACACTCTTTCTTTACTTGCACGCGATCCCAGTTCTCTCAGACAGCGCGCGATCACTTCTCTATGCGCCTGAATGGTCAAATGCACATATAGTTGTCAAAATGTCCATCGTGTGGAGTATCTCACCTAAATATAGTCGGTTATGGCTTAAATGGACGTAAACAGGTGGGTGAAAACCGGATATGTGTCAGTATTACATCCATGAATTCGGTCTTAAAGGGACAGTAGCCTAATTAAATATTTGTCCGTCATTAATGTTAATCAAACAACAAAAGATGTTAAATAGATGTATACATGTTAAATAAACCTACTGTATCTGAAAAACAAGTTTATTTAATTTGTATCTCTATAGTATTTGTCATATTGTTTGTAATTTGTTTGTAGCCTATTTCTTTGAGCGCCTATATATATAATGAAATAAAATTTCTTATATCATGTTGCCCACCTCTTGCTCACCCATCCCCACCCGTCCCGTATTCCACCATGAGGAATCTGGTCACCCTATGAATTTTCAAAAAGGTAATGTTTTAAATATAACACTTAACATTTTTTTGCTACAAGGAAGCATGAAAATATGGTAAAACATTATGCATTACAGATGTTGCGCTTGTGCATTTCCTTGATTGACATCTGTTATGATTACACCCGACTGAAATCTGCAGCATGAAATCGACCAAATGAAATCAGTAAAGAACAGAGAACACCTTCCCGTTTATGTGTTGACAACATTCCTCCTGCCTCCATAATGAAAAACGCTGATCTGGTCCATGATAAGCACATGCTAGAACAAGTTAATCCACTGCGCAAATAAAACCCTGCAGACTGATAAACAAACTCTGGCTTTTAAGAGTCAAATGACTCCTCCAGGCCGCCCCTCTGCATCTCCAGTGTTGTGGAATGAAAATGAAGACATATTGGAGTTTCAGGATTTGAGGGTCTCTAAGGAGGGGGAATTGGATCAGGGATATCATGTTCAAGGTCACCTTTTTCTAGATGTGCCGATGAGTTGAAAGATGTGGACTCTGTCTGACCTTGTGGACTGACACTGCTACTATGACGGGATGTCTGAAGGGTCACAGACACTGAGAAGAGACTTCATGTTCTTAGAAACCACTGTGCCTCTAGGCTTCATGATAATTCTTGAACAGTGATGTCATGCTTCTTCAGTAGATGATTTAGTGAGTGAGTTTCATGTCATACTGAGGCTGGATTCACCACAGCATAAGGAAAACAGTGGTCTGATTTAAAAAATGTATCTTTTGGCCAATTCCATTACTGTATACTGTAGCTATTTCTGACCCCACAATTAACATGACATTTCTCAAGGTAATCCGTTGAATATTTGGATAATGTTTGCTATATTCTCATTAAAAGGGTCCTTGTTTATCATTTCACTTTTTTTTTAAACTTTAGTTATTGTGTAATGTTGCTGTTCGAGCATAAACAACATCTGCAAAGTGACGACGCTCAAAGTTCAATGCAAATGGAGATATTTTCTTTTACAGAAAACGCTTTTTAAGGACTACAACAAACGGCTGGTAGGAACTACAACAAGCTTCTTCCCAGGTTCACAAACATCACAAACCCCAAAATTTACATAAACCCTGCCCCCGGGAACACACAACAAAGGGGGGTGAGGCCATGTTGGGCTGCTTTGAGAAGAGAAAGAGTTGTAGTAGAGTGTTGTTACCATTCCGTGTTTTTACGCTGGACTAATTCACAAACGAGGGTCAATTCAATGCTGGATTTGCACAAAAGATTAACATGACGGCACATGCTAGTCGATGAGTTGAATCAACTCCACAGCAACTACATAAATTTATCCACTAACCATTCAGAAACATCCAGTTTCATTCTAAAAGTTGTAACTTCTTCCTGAGTCTCTCCATCAGTGTCCGACTCCGGTTTGAACAACGTAAGGCTGAACACCGTTACTGACAATTGTCATTTTGGCTGCGTGAGATTCTCCAGCTTTGTTGTTGTTGAGCAACCGAAGCGTGAGCTGTTAAAGCTCCGCCCTCTTCTGGAAAGCGGGCTCATTTGAATTTAAAGGGACACACACAAGAACAGCGTGTTTTTGCTCACACCCAAAGAGGGGCAAATTTGACAAGCTATAATAAAAGATCTGTGGAGTATTTTGAGCTGAAACTTCACAGACACATTCTGGGGACTCCAGAGACTTATATTACATCTTGTAAAAGGGGCGATATAGGTCTCCTTTAAGAAAATGAAAAACCTTTAATAATCTGGTTTAAAACCAGCATGATCTCATGAGAACCATGAAATCAAAATTGACAGTTTTATATTTTTTATGGAATATAGCAGTATTAATTATAAATAATATATACCCGTGAACATGTGCCTTAGTAATCTTTAATCAAAATATCTTCCCCTCCCTCTTGCAGCGACATCTCTTCTCTTCTCTTCATCTCTGATGATGCGTTTACTGGCATGAGGGCGGGGCAACCTGTCCATCACATGACATCACAGCAATAGCAAACCACAACCATCCAATCAATTCCTGATGGACAAAATCAAGTCCTGCCCTACATTTTTTTTGAGAAGCTGTTTCACTTGGATATACATCACAATAGGGAAGAAAAGAAAAGATTGCAAATTCTGTTTCATGCTGACTTTATTTTATGAGGTACCTTTTTTTTTGTATGAATTCATACGATTTTATTCGTTTTCGAAAACATAACATTTTTAGAAATAGTTAAGCAAAATGTACTAAAATGTATGAATGAGATTGTATGAATTCATATGAATTTAGCCACTTATTCGGCAAAGGGTATATTTTTTAAATATGATTTTCAAGGTAAAAAGTTATTATAACAAATAATTCATTACTGATTCATAAATATTACATTTTTGTGGAGTCGCAACACATGACATTCTATAACCTTGTTTTGTAATAAAGAGCTGGTAACACTTTACAATAAGGTCCCATTTGTTAACATTAGTTAATACATTACTTAAAGGGTTAGTTCACCCAAAAATGAAAATTCTGTCATTAATTACTCACTTGCTTGAGCTTCCGTTTACATAATTGATGTATGATGATTTGATGAATGTTTGTATGTGAATATAAGCCTAAATTAAATCTGTTCATCATCTAAAGCGATCATGTCTCATCAGAAAATTTGGACTAAACCGCTCGATTCATACGGATTAGTTTTTTGATCTCTTTATGAACTTTTTGAAGCGTCACAGTGGTAGTGCGTAGCTGTCAATGGAGGGACAGAAAGCTCTCAGATTTCATCAAAAATATCTTCATTTGTGTTCCAAAGATGAACGAATGTCTTACCTGTTTGGATCGACATGACAGAAATTAATGACAGAAACTTTCATTTTTGGGTGAACTAACCCTTTAACTTGAACTAACATTGAGCAATACATTTGTTACATTATTTAATAATCTTTGTTAATGTTAGTTAATAAAAATCCTGCTGTTTATTGTTAGTTGATGTTAGCTCAGGCCCATTAAATAATATTAACAGATACAACTTGTGATTTTAATAACGTATTAGGAAATTTAATTTAAGTTTAATAAATGCTTTAGAAGTATTTTTAAATGTTAGTTCATGTTATGTTTTTTTCTGCATGAAAGTTGACTTCAATTTGGATTTTCTTCCTTAAGATAGGGTCATTGAGAGTGGACAGGAAGCAAAGGAACAAGGAACAGGAAGCAGTTTTGTTAAAATATCTAGTTCAGTCATGAATCTCTAGAGAGCGCAAGCTGATAGGTCTTTTACATGAAATCTCCAAGCAATCACACCATTACCCCATGGCACAAGCTGATTGGCCTCTGCTGATTCTGCAGCAAATCAGAGTTCCTCTAAACTCCTCCACCTCCCCCAGCTCCACCTGCCTAGTTCTGCTATGAGATTTATGTATGTTTATTCATGTAGCTCAGCAGCATGTCTGTGTATCTAACGGCAGCAGCAGATCTAGTCCGCCAAAACCAAATACATTAACACTGCCATTTTTATTAGCATGCTAAAAATACTTTTGTCATGATTGAACTCTTACTTCTGTTTGAAATAATTATAAATAATTATGCTGAACTATTATAAGGTTTTCCTTTTTTATTCCTGTAATGAGGTTTTATTTCCTTTACTATGTTTCCAGACAGTGGTATTACCCTGACATTATCCTCGAGTTTTGCTGAATTCCACTCAGTAAAGGCACATACCTTCTCTCCCTTGTAATGATTCATAACGTAACATATTTTCCCATAGCTGCTTAAAATACAATACAAGCACTGAAAATGAATGCAGAACTTTCCGGCCTGGACATAAACACCTAACAAATAAACAGTGTTTGATGTCCAAATGAGTCCATAACAGGATTTCCATAAATAAATCCCTCACTCTTAGATATGATTTTCATTGATGCTGGTTTAAGGACACATTACTATGATGTACTTTGTGCTAATCTGAGTTTATTTGTAACCCTACTCAACTGTAGCTTAAGAATAAAGGCATAACAAAAAAATCTCCCGTCTATGAGAGCTCAGTCAAAGACAACAGCGTGTCCATACATTCTGACTACAAACTCGACTGCAATGGGTGAAAAAACCTGAAACAACAAAGTGTTAGGCAAAGTTTGGGCTTTCAAAGACTTCAGCTGCAGCTGTGTAAATAATAAATAAACCATCTGAACCGTTCCCATTGTGAAACGAGTCTTGCGCAGACAAACATACATAATCAGTTCATCTAACTTGCAATCTTTTTTATCATGTACTTGGAAGAAAAATCCTTAATAAAACAAAACTTGTCTGATGGTAGAAAAATAATAATAGGGTGAATCTCACAAAAACATGTCTGGACCCAACAGTGATTTTTCATATCAACAGATTCTTTTGAGACTCCCTTGCACAGTCAGTAATGATATGCTAAAGCCTGCCGGCACGTTGACGTGATTGGCTACAAGGTAGTTTGTGACGTCAGAAACACCAGCGATTTCAAACCGCGGATTTGAGACTGTCTTTGGTTTACTGCAGTTTTAAAAAGAAAATACTCAGCAATGGTTTGTCTTAAAGCATGTTAAAAACACCACATACACATATGAACAACATTAAACACTTGATTTTCACCACAGGGGGACTTTAAAGGATCTGCTGCTAACATCTTGGTGCCAGATACCACAGCACACCTTCAGGGGTCAGGGCTGTTTTGGCAGCAAAAGGGGGACCAACACAATATTAGGAAGGTGGTCATAATGTTATGCCTGATCAGTGTGTATATATATATATATATATATATATATAAGAAAGAAAGAAAGAAAACATTCAATATATTCAATAATAATTAATTTTTAAAGAATTTTACTACATTACAGTATAAAACAAAGAAAACATTCTTATTACAGGAACACTACTAATTTTGCATTGTGACATTAGTTTTATGTACAGTTTACGTGGTTCTCATTACTGTAATGTGCCTGAATTTCACAATATTCTCAATAATAATTTATTTTTTCAAAGAATTTTACTTCATTACAGTACAATACACACACACAAACACACACACACACACACACACACACACACACGCATATATTACACATGTAATGAGAATTAGGGGAAAATTTGCTTAATTGTCATTAAAATAATTTCACAACGCAAAAAAATATATATAAATAAATAAAAAAATAAAATAATGGTTCTTGTCTTAATTACTTATTTTTCATTATTTTGATTTTGAGGTGAACCATGACCAAGAAATATAATATAACAATATAATATTAAAAAAACTAAAGAAAACTAATTAAAAATAATAATTTTACTAAGATTTGTACTCATAAAATGTAACTATTTCATTTTTGAATCTCAGGTAAATTTGTTGTTTCAAGAAAGATTTTACGCTATAAAAATAAAACAGGACAATAAAAAGCTTATATTATCTGATATATTAAAATACAAACAGTCATGCAGAGGTCTTCTCGATGATAACATGTTCTATGTTCTGTTTTTTTCTGCATGCAAGTTGCACCACATGACTTCAATTTGGTGTTTTTTGACTAGAGCCAATGAGAGTGTCCGCTCTCATTGGCTAGTCCTGCAGCGCACTAAAACCCTCCACCTCCCCCAGCTCCACCTGCCTAGATCTGCTAAGGAATGTACTCATAAAATGTAACCATTTCATTTTTAAAACTCAGGTACATTTGTCATTTCAAGAATGATTCTACACTATAAAAATAAAAAGACAAACATATGGATTAAGGGGCCATTTACACAGAACACATTTTTGTGGTTAAAAACAAGAGACGTTCTTTAAAGGTTTAAATTATTTTAACTTGAGTGCTGTGTTTTTAGAACACAAAGCGCAACGGTTAAACAAGTCCGTCTAGCTCACGTTTACATACAACCTGAATTCCGGAAATGTTGGGACGTTTTTTTTTTAAATTTGAATAAAATGAAAACTAAAAGACTTTCAAATCACATGAGCCAATATTTTATTCACAATAGAACATAGATAACATAACAAATGTTTAAAGGGAGAAATTTTACACTTTTATCCACTAAATGAGCTCATTTCAAATTTGATGCCTGCTACAGGTCTCAAAAAAGTTGGCACGGGGGCAACAAATGGCTGCAAATCTCATCATCTACACTGCATAACATCATCAAAAGATTCAGAGAAACTGGAGAAATCTCTGTGTGTAAGGGACAAGGCCGAAAACCTTTATTGGATGCCCGTGGTCTTCGGGCCTTCAAACGACACTGCATCACTCACTGGGCATGATTGTGTCAATGATATTACTAAATGGGCCCAGGAATACTTCCAGAAACCACTGTCGGTAAACACAATCCGCCGTGCCATATGCAGATGCCAACTAAAGCGCTATCATGCAAAAAGGAAGCCATATGTGAATATGGTCCAGAAGCGCCGTCGTGTCCTGTGGGCCAAGGCTCATTTATAATGGACTGTTTCAAAGTGGAAAAGTGTTCTATGGTCAGACGAGTCCAAATTTGACATTCTTGTTGCAAATCACGGACGCTGTATCCTTCAGGCTAAAGAGGAGGGAGACCTTCCAGCGTGTTATCAGCGTTCAGTTCAAAAGCCAGCATCTCTGTTGGTATGGGGGTGCATAAGTGCATACAGTATGGACAGCTTGCATGTTTTGGAAGGCACTATGAATGCTGAAAGGTATATAAATGTTTTAGAGCAACATATGCTCCCCTCCAGACGACGTCTATTTCAGCAGGACAATGCAAACCCACATACTGCAGCTATTACAACAGCATGGCTTCGTTGTAGAAGAGTCCGGGTGCTGAATTGGTCTGCCTGCAGTCCAGATCTTTCACCTATAGAGTAAATTTGGCGCATCATTAAATCAAAAATTCGTCAAAGATGACCACAAACTCTTCAGCAGCTGGAAGAATGGGACCTAATTCCAACACCAAAACTCCAGAAACTCATAACCTTGATGCCCAGACGTCTTCAAACTGTTTTGAAAAGAAGAGAAGATGCTACACCATGGTAAACATAACCCCGTCTCAACTATTTTGAGACCTGTAGCAGGCATCAAATTTAAGATGAGCTCATTTTGTGAATAAAATTGTACAAATTTCTCAGTTTAAACATTTGTTATGTTATCTATGTTCTATTGTGAATAAAATATTGGCTCATGTGATTTGAAAGTCTTTTAGTTTTCATTTTATTCAAATTTAAAAAACATCCCAACTTTTCCGGAATTCAGGTTGTAGAAAAACAATGGTCAAGTAGCGCAGTGGAATGCAAAAAAAAAAAGTTCTGTGTGAACGGCTCCTAAGAACAGATTTTTACAGTGTAGTAAAATCAAGTACAACACCAAGGAAACAGAGAACAAAATACGAAACAACCAAGATATTGGTTTAAAATAAACATCATGATTAGACTTTATTGAACACCCATTAACATTACAAAAAGGTGCCATTTCACAAGTCCCTCAGCGGTCCAAAAGACCTTCCAGTCAAAGAGCAGTGTCTCATGAATCAGGGCACTTCCCTCATACAAACAGCAGCTAAATTCCTGCCATGTCCCAACTAAATCCACACAAATACAAAACATAACGAAGTTAAACGAACAAGCAACAATGACAAGCAACATTAACAAACACTTTATGGCTTTCTGCTCTCCTCCCTTTTTGGGTACATGAATGTTTGATTTCATGGCAGCATCAGTATTATATATCGACTCGATGAAGGCTTCACGTGGTCTTTGCGTAATTTGCGGACTTTGCTTTCGCGTCAAACTCGCGGTGCTGAACGTTATCGACACGGAGGCTCGGGCTGATGGGGACTGGGCCTGTACAGCTGCTGCAATCGGACCGGTCTCACCGGCCAGCCGGGTAACTGTCCTATTACTCTCAGGCCAATGGGCTGCCCGGGGCAGGAATGAGGGGCGCCAGGCCCTGAGACCTGCGGCTGGCATGAGCGTGAGTCCAGAGGAGGTAGGACTGAAGCGGAGGAAGAGGAAAGAGGCAGCAGGATGGCCGGGGTCAGACCGTATCTGAGCTGGAAGACACGAGGAGGGCCGTGGGCGCTGATGCCGTTGGGCCGGGATTCCTTGTGCTCCTCCTCCCTCTTCTGCTGCTCCTCCTGTTTCTTCGGTTTCCTGTCGGGTCTGTTGAACTCCTGGAGCTTCTCGGCTTGAGCGCGGCGGATATGGTACGTCTTCCTGTGGCTTTGAAAAGAATCAAGGAATTCCTCCAGGGGCACGTGGCCCTCCATGAACCTCTCCAGCAACTCCTGTGAAGGTCAAATGACAAATAAACAGGTATAAGAGGACGGGAAGTCAAGCCGGATTCATAACAAGTGTGACGCAGTTGTCTTTTTGACTCATCATGTTCCAAGACAAATGTCAAAGCCCAGTTGCATAAAACAAGTTATTTTTACACCTAATATGAACTTTAAAATGACTTTTGGTGGCATAATCTCAATCAGTCTGATTGATTCTGTCATTTCAAGAAATATTTTTGAGTTAAATAAACACTGCTGGAAAAAAAATAGCTTTAACCAGCCTAAGGTAGACTGCTGGTCTTAGCAGGTTTAAGATGGTCTAGCTTTTATTTTTGCAGCCTTTGAATTGATAATTGCTCTAAGTTGCACTAAATAGAAAGAATTGCAAATTTTAGTTTTAAGTTCGATTAATTGGCCTATGTATTTATTTAAATTTTTTCACAAACCCCTGTTTGGGAAATTCTGATCTACTGTATTGATCTCCCAGCCTGACAAGCATAAAAGTGCCTAAAACCTCTCTAAAACCATCAAAAGAGAACACTTTAGGCTCATTTAAATTGGGGCAGTCATGGCCTAATGGTTAGTGGCACCTAACCCCAAATCACTCCCCGAGCAAAATGGCTGTCCACTGCTCCGGGTGTGTGTGTGTGTTCAATACTCAATCCTCCTAACGTGTTAAATGCAGATGACAAATTCCGAGTATGGGTTACCATGTCACTTTTAAGATGTTTTTTGTTTGTTTTTTTTAGCAGGGAATATCAATTAATTTAGATGTTAACACATAAAGGACATTTTTGGGTTACCTCACATTGTTTTTTACATCTTAGAGTTTAACACCCAAACACGATGTCTGCACAAATAATCGCAGTATAAATTTAACATGACCTCGTGTGTCGACTGAAGCCTCTGGTGGATGGGGCAGGTGCCTGCACTTTGTCTGTCTCAGTATGGGGTATTGAATAATTGATAAGTCTCATCTGCACAAACCCACCCCCTAAATGTCCTCGCAGACAGAACAATAAAGTGTTTTAGGACACTGCCCTTGGCAAACTACACATCAGTGTGGGACAATAACATGCAGTGTGTGACTCAAATAAATAAATAAATGAACAAATAAATAAACAAGGTTATGATGTCCTACCCAATCTACGTCACATTGGCATTTTATAATTGCAGGTAAAGCTACTATTCCACAAATAAAAAGTAAAAGGATCCAGAAGCTATTGCATGAATACAAATATATGATTTTTTAAAGTCCTCTTGTTCTTTCAGAAAATATCAATTTAACAGAATTTTGCATAAACAACATGAAAGCATGGATCCATCCTGCCTTGTATCAACGCTTCAGGCTGCTGCTGGTGGTGTAATGGTGTGAGGGATATTTTCTTGGCACACTTTGGGCCTCTTAGTACCAATTGAGCATTGTTTAAATGCCACAGCCTAGTATTGTTGCTGACCATGTCCATCCCTTTATGATCACAGTGTATCCATGTGCCATGTCACAAAAGATCAAATCATCTCAAACTGGTTTCTTGAACATGACAATGAGTTCACTAAACAAAAATGCCCTCCACAGTCACCAGATCTTAATTCAATAGAGCAGTCATATTCAAATGGTGGACCACGGTCCATGTCTGGACCCAGCAAAGGACCAATATGGACCGAACAGCATTAAACAATATCAAAGTCAAAAAAATAATTTTAGACAGCTTTCAAACATGATTGACTGACCCAGTGCAGACTTTCGCTCTCTATCAGTGAGCAAACTGTATTCGATCCAATCGTGTTTTTTTTTTTTTTTTTTTGCAATTGGATATCATGACGAGTTCTGCGTCCTATCCAACTGTGAGCGTTAAGAGATCTGCATCTAATCCAATCGCATCCTTATATACAAACATCTTTGCACTAGGGGTTGAACAACTTCAGATTTTTTAAAGTCGACATTTATGTGATTAAAGTCGAGTCGACGTCGACTAGTCAATGATGACGTCATTAATGAACAAATAAGGGGCTGTTCACACAGAAGCACTTTTCCATTCCAATGCGCTACTTTTCCATTGTTTTTCTATGTAAACGCGCTATAGACAGACATGTATGTCCGTTGCGCTCATGTCTTGCGTCTTTTGCAGCGTCTCGCGCATGATATGGCATTCTAAAAACGCGGCGCTCAAGTTAAAAATCAGTTCAACTTTTTTTTTTTTAAAAACGCATCTTGAGATCTTGCGTTTTCCCCCCGATTCCACTGCCTGCATCTTGCGTCTTTGAAAGCAAAAATGTGTGAACGAGCCCTAAAGACTGATTTATACTTCTGCTTCGGACCTATGCCGGAGCCTCTGCGGCGTAGTCTATGCGTCTGTTTTTATTTATACTTCTGCGTCGTTGTCCGCGTCGACGTGCATGCAGACCACTAGTAGGCAGTGTCCGCGGTCATGTTGAGGATCAAGGCAAAAGCCGAAGAAGAAGCAGCTTGTCATGTACGTCGTCAGAGAAGCTTACAAATAGAAGCGCCAAATAGGTAACAACTTTTGTTGCAGTATGACTGCATGTGTCCACTAAAACAGAGCCTTTTTTTCATTCCTATGGAAGTTGAAAATGCTCGCTCTTCTCCGAGTGCTCCGCGCCAGTTTTTTGACCTGAGGGAGGGGTTCTAGCAGACCAATCACAGTGCTTGCGGTCCGCATAGAATTGACACGTTGTAACATTTTTGAAGAGGTGCACATCAGGCTACGTCGTAGGCTACGCGTGCTACACACAGCCTACGCCGTCGTTATATTTCTCAGATTTCTGCTTGTTCTAAATCAGATAGGGATAATGTAGCACAGTAAAGATTACACTTATATGAATGCCTAGTGAGAGAGTGAGTGTGTGAATTAATTCTACCTGGCAGCTTCTCTCTAGTGAAGCTGTGGGTTTTAGTTACATATATGCTAGAACTTTTCAGTTTCTAAGCTATTTTACTGAGAAATCACAGAACAGTGTTGACAATACATTTCTGGGCTACTGAATGATTCTGTGAGCGCGCGCGATCTGCACGCTACTGTCTATGTGTGTGCGTAATGTAACAGCGCAGTTTAGAATGGCGATTAACGTGTACAATAAGCTGTTTCTAAAGAGTTGATAGCAAAAATCTAATTTTTAAAGACGAGTGGACAGAAAAGTATGCATTCATTCTCCCCTCGACAAGTTCAAAACCAATGTGCCTTATATGAGTCTGTAGCGCTGGTCAAAAGTGCCAAAGTGAAGCCATGAAGACATGAAACAGTCATCAAGCAAATGTATCCTCAAAACACAGAGCTAAGAATGAGAAAAATAAATCAGCTCAAAGCCCAATATGAGAAGTCTACCAAAGTTCTTGTCCGTTCCCTGACAGACCGAGAATGTGTAATGTAGTGCTCAATAAGAATACAGTAGCTTGGATTTTGGGAAAACAAAAAAAGCCATTTACAGACACAGAGATGGTAAGAGAAAGTATGAGTGAGGTTTTCGAGGCCTTGCTTGATGGTAAACAAAAAGATAAAACAGATCCCATTGCCAGATTCCACAGCAATTAGAAGAACTGAAATATTAGTTGTGAAATATGTGATTTCATAACTTGATGAAGCCATTCATGCATTTCTTTAGCTGTGGGTGAATCAACAGATACGACTGATTGTGCCCAGCTTCTGGTATTAGAGAGATTCAATGATGAAACAAAGAAGGAATTCTGTGAAGACCTTTTGGGTTTAACAACTCTTGAAGCACACACATGAGGAAAGGACATCCATGAGGCCATGACGCCGACTTGGTACTGAAGTACCGGTATTTTTGACCCTAGTCTGGGCCAGAGTATGCTGAGGTCATGACAACAATGATGAAACTGATAAACTTTTTGATAACACTTTCGTCCCTATAGCATTGTCTGCTAAGAGGCTTTCTGACAGAGGTCAATGCCAGCTATGATGACTTACTATTGCACAACGAGTGCATTTACATGCACCCTCATAATGCGATTATAATGGGATTTTGGCAATATTGCGATTAAACTTTACCTCATGTAAACGCAATACTTCGATTAAAGTAATGCGATTAAGCTCATAATCATAGTAACCATAATCGCATTAAACTAGGTGGTGTACGCCGATTTTAATCGCAATAAATAGGCATGTAAACACCTTACTCGCATTATTACCACTCTGACCAAAGAGTCTTCTCTTCTCCAAATTGCTAAACTCTGTCAGCACAACTCAGTCAGCTGCTTCGTATCTTCATCTAGACGGCATTAAGAACATGACGGCAGTGTAGGCAAACCCAACATTGTGATGTTCATCACAGTGCCAAATAATATTGCGTTATTGGTGCACATGTAAACATAGTCATTGTCAGGGTTTTTGAGTGCTTTTGGGCCATTCGGTTGGAGATCAAAGCTTTCCTATAAGAGAAAGGAGCTTTTGGAAGATGTGGAGAAGATGCAAACAGCTGCATTTTTGGCAAACATTACATCTCATCTTAATGAGCTCAATGTTAAGCTGCAGGGACAGAACAACACAGTATGCAATGTGATAACAGCAGTCAGGTCTTTCCAGAGGAAATTAAAGATTTTCAAGACTGATCTCCACAGTGAACTTGTCCACTTCCTCAAACTTTTGAAGCAAATCAAGGGAGGGAAAGATGTCCTACCATGCTAATTTCATACAGAAGTTGATGGACAACTTCAAGACTCGCTTTGATGATTTTGTTCCTGGAGGATAATTGCTGTTGATCATACAGAACCCATTCTTGGTCACAAATAAGTTTTCAGAGGAAGCAAAACAGATCTTCACACTGGCAAATGTTGCATCACAACAAATGGAATTGATTGAACCGCAAGAAAATGTGGCTTTGAAAGAGCAGGTTGGTAATTGTGATCCTGCTGCTTTCTGGGGAAAGATGGTGCCTGCAGCTGATTTCCCTGTTCTAAACAAAATGGCACCACATCCTGACCATGTTTGGTTCCACATATTGCTGAGAGTCAACATTCTTCACAATGAACACCTGCACTATTGTCTTAGAATTGTACTCACACAACTATTTCCAAAGTTCAAAGTATTGGCAGAAGAACAATTGTCATTTTTCTCGTTAGTCACTGATGTAAAGTACAGAGTGACTAGTGCATGCATGGAAAAAGGTCTACGCAGTCAGATTTTCCTTTGTTCTCCATAAATTGTGCACTTTTGTTATTATTATTGTTTATTCAATTAAGGGAAATGCACAATGCGCGTACAATGCACGTACAATGCCTCAAAGTGACTTCTTTTGCATTTTTGATTACTATGCAACCACTTTTGCTCTGATATGTTGTCACAAATGTGCAGTTTAATATATTTTTGTAAGTGAAACCATTTGTTAAATACTTTTTGTTTTACTAATTTCTTAATTTAACTCCTTGACGCAGCAAGTAATAGCATATGGACAAGTACAGCCTGTACAATGCACATTTTCACAGTCATAAAAAAGAAGTTGTTTGTAGTTCCTTAAAATGTGTCTGAATGGTCTCATTTAATATATTTAATAATAGTCCTGAAAACATCTGATCCCAAATTATTGAATGGACAAGTATGTTTGTTATTGTGCTGTACTAGAGCACCGATAAATGACAACATCTATCCAGACTTTTCCCACTTAGGAAATTTTTGCGACTGGACCTTCTCAAATTGTATTTGAATAACCCTGCAATAAAGCACCTTTGGGATGTGGTGGAACGGGAGATTTACATCATGGATGTGCAGCCGACAAAATCTCTGAGGAATGTTTGAAGCACCTTGTTGAATCTATGCCATGAAGAAAACTGAAAATATGAAAATGAAAACTGAAAAGGTGCTGGAAACATTCCTCAGAGATTTTGGTTCATACTGACATGAAAGCGTCACACAGTTCCTGCAGATTTGTCAGCTGCACATCCATGATGCGAATCTCCCATTCCACCACATCCCAAAGGTGCTCTATTGGATTGGGATCTGGTGACTGTGGAGACCATTTGAGTATAGTGAACTCATGTTCAAGAAACCAGTTTGAGATGATTTGACCTTTGTGACATGGTGCGTTGTCCTGCTGGAAGTAGCCATAAAAAGATGGGGGTTCACTGTGTTCATAAAGGGATGGACATGGTCATTAACAATGTTCAGGTAGGCTGTGGTGTTTGAACAATGTTCAATTAGTACTAAGTCAAGAAAATAATCCCCACCAGCAGCCTGAACTGTTGATACAAGGAAGGATGGATCCATGCTTTCATGTTGTTTACACCAAATTCTGACCCTACCATCTGAATGACGCAGTGGAAATTGAGACTCGTCAGACCAGGCAACATTTTTCAATCTTCTATTGTCCAATTCTGGTGAGCCTGTGTGAATTATAGCCTCAGTTTGCTGTTCTTAGCTGACAAGAGTGGCACCCGGTGTGTCTTCTGCTGCTGTAGCCCATCTGCTTCAAGGTTTGATGTGTTGTGCATTCAGAGATGCTCTTCTGCAGACCTCGGTTGTAACTAATGATTATTTGAGTTACTGTTGCGACCTCTGTCATCAACAAGGCATTTTCGCCCCCTCAAAACTGCCGTTCACTGTATATTTTCTCTTTTTCGGATCATTCTCCGTAAACTCTGGGGATGGTTATACGTGAAAATCCCAGTAGATCAGCAGTTTCTGAAATAGTCCAGCCTGTCTGGCACCAACAACCATGCCACGTTCAAAGTCACTTAAATCACCTTTCTTGTCCATTTTAATGCGGAGTTGGAACTTCAGCAGATCGTCTTGACCATGTCTACATGCCTAAATGCACTAAGCTGCTGCCATCTGATTGGCTGATTTGATATTTGCATTAACAAGCAGTTGAAAAGTTGTACCTAATAAAGTGGCCGGTGAGTGTATATTAATAGTTTATACATAATACTAAACTGTTGCTAAGTGGTTAAAATCCCTTTTTTCAATGCAAGTCAATGTTTTTTTTTCACTCATTTAATTGTTTGGCAGGCAAAAAATCTAATCTTAAAACAGCATAGCAAACCTTTCTAAACAATCACGAAAAAACATTACATTATAAGTTAGTATTTAGGGTCAGGGGTTTGTTGAAATCCCTCAAGCATGAGCAATAGTAATAATGCCTTACCTCAGTGGGGTTTCCCAGTGTAATCAAAAGTAAAATGACTATTGCATGAACACAAAGTTACAAGTATCCAAAAGTTATAAATTCAAAGGTTTACTTTTTAAAGGAGTTTGTCTTAATGGATAAAGCAGAGCCCTCCTACAGTTATTCATGTGGTCTCCTGCTGTTTATTAGCTCTTTATAATTCCTCAATCAAGGCATCATTAAAATTTTATAGTTTCATATAAGAACAGTCTATGAACGGTTGCCGTCAGCCCTTTTCCCTACGAATAGAATATGCAAGTCCCGTGGGAATCCACGGCTTTAATCCGGCTCAGAAACACACGTGTCGTACTGATGTTTTGTCTGGCACAGGTCCTGCTGAAGGCTTGCTCTCTGTACAGCTTACTTACGATGGAGTGAGATCATCAATCAGACGGCAGGGGCATAATGACAAAGTCACAGAGCTATCGATCGGGCCTGTGTGAGGTGGAAGACACAGTGCTTGTTTACAGCTTGAGGATGGATAACCCCACGTAGACCAATCAGATGCAGCTGAACGGATGGGGCAGGGCGGCTGAGACGACAACAAGAGAAGACATCTAAGGAGTATTTTTCCAATGGCACATGTTGTGCTGAGCTGTTTTAAGCACTCTGTTGAATAGTCTGTGAGGCTAACATATCACGTAATCATTTGTGATATTCAATATGTGGACAAATCGTTCTTCTGAGTCATATCTTTTCAATGAATACATTCAAATGGTTTGTAAACCAGTTTTGAGTGAACAACTCACTGACTCATTGATCTGCAAATGAAACTGTTTTAATACATAGCATTTTATTAAAATGCCAAGAAAAAAGGACAAACTAATTTTTGCATTGCTTTATGTAGTGTATATGTATATTTAGGCTCTAAATTTATGGGACATTTTCTATTCTTGAGTATATGAGTATTTTGCTGAGTAGCTATTATGCTGTGAAATCTTTACCGATTTTTATTAAAGGATTAGTCCACTTTTAAATAAACTTTTGCTGATAATTTACTCACCCCCATGTCATCCAAGATGTCCATGTCTTTCTTTCTTCAGTCGAAAAGAAATTAAGGTTTTTGATGAAAACATTCCAGGATTTTTCTCCATATAATGGATTTCAGTGGACACCAAACGGTTCAAGGTCCAAATGACAGTTTCAATGCAGATTTAAAGGGCTTTAAACGATACCAGACGAAGAATAAGGGTCTTATCTAGCGAAACGATTGGTCATTTTCGAAAAAAAATGTAAATGTATATGCTTTATATAAACAAATGTTCGCCTTCTAAGTGCTTCCGCCAAAACCGCGTTTCCGTATTCTCCAAAAAGTTTACGCTGTATGTCCTACGACTTCCCTATTCTACTTACGGAACGAACGCAGCGCCAGTTACATTTTTTTCTGTAAGTTGAATAAGGTAGGCGTAGGACATACAGCGTAAACGTTTTGGAGAATACGGAAATGCGGTTTTGGCGGAAGCACTTAGAAGGCGAACATTTGTTTATATAAAGCACATACATTTACATTTTTTTCGAAAATGACCGATCGTTTCGCTAGATAAGACCCTTATTCCTCGTTTGGTATCGTTTAAAGCCCCTTGAAGCTGCACTGAAACTGTAATTTTGACCTTCAACCGTTTGGAGGCCATTGAAGTCCACTATAAGGAGAATAATCCTGGAATGTTTTCGTCAAAAACCTTCATTTCTTTTCGACTGAAGAAAGAAAGACATGAACATCTTGGATGACATAGGGGGTGAGTAAATTATCAGGAAAAGTTTATTTAAAAGTGGACTAATCCTTTAACTAAACGCATGAATAACTTTTATATTGTAAGTAATATTTCAAAATGAACACTAACTGGACTGCTATACTGTTATAAAGATCTCACTGATCAGAATTTTATCTTAATTTCTAGCCATATAAATATCAGCAACTGCACCCAATTGCATATTTTTGCTCATTTTGGGCCTATGAAAAAAATTGGGGTGTTTTTTTCCCCCTCCTTGAGTATGTTCCATATTCTCCTTATACTATATAAGCCATAAAAGCATAATGTATCAAATATGATACTCAAAAAAAAATCAAAAAACATGCATTTTATTGTTTAATATTTTGTCTGAATGTTCAATGAACTCTTCCATTTCAAAAACGTTTTTTTTTCTGACTTATTTCATATGTCAGAATTTTCAGGGTTAAGCATCAAATTCCATATAAGCTGAGTTATACACCTACTGTATATCTACAGAAGCAAGAAAGACAATTGAACACCATGTGAGGAGAAATGTTCTTAATGAAATGTTGGGAGTGCTGGTTTTCCACCTCTGGGACAAACCACAGTGCTGGAGACATGACATCAGCTCTGATGTGTTTGCCTCATCTCTTATTAATGACACATAGGCTGTCAATGCTTTAAATCATTGATTAGATCACAGGTACATCTTTGTAAGTAGTGCAGAGGTTAGTGGATTTTATGGTGGATTTTCAGCTTCACGTCACCCTCAAATTCAGAGCCGGATCAACCAGTTCTGTGTAAATAAGGATTGTGTCGTGTAGAGTAAGGACCTTCTGCACTTTTGTCAGGCTTTCATTCTGCTTTGTTCTGGTTCAGTTGGCAGGGCATGTTCATTCAACAGTGTGTCTGAATAAACAAACATCCTGAAAGAACTGCTAAAAAAAATAACATGTCAAAATTTTACCCGTCTTTTGATACAGTGTGGGCAGGGACTGAGCATAAAAGACACCAAAAGACTTTTTGGATATATAAAGGATGCAAAGGACTTTGAAATCACCTCAGACTGTTCTTCGGCACGTGCAACCTCCTCCTGGAGCAGACTGTGGGCAGTCTGAGGGCTGTGCTTCTCCGTCAAGGCCTCTGGAAAAACCACAAACATTTAATCTCAGTCAGTTTCAATTCTCAACATGACACTGGCTCAGAACTGAGGAGTGAAAGTCATTTCTATAGATACTGCTGTGACTCTGCAGCACCCCAGCTGCCCCGCTGCTGAATCTACTGCCCCATGACAAAAAAATGTGAAAGACAACACAAAATAATATATAATAATAATAAATAGACAACCTCCTGTTACATAAGCCACTTTTCCACCATCGGGCCAATCCCTCTTGTTGCTTAACCGTTCCATTCCGTGCAAATCCGGCTCTGCCAGTACGGATATGGTTTTATTTTCCACTGTGAGGCTGATAACAGAGCTAGTTGGAATTTAAAGGGTTAGTTCACCCCAAAATGAAAATTCTGTCATTAATTACTCACCCTCATGTTGTTTCAAACCCATAAGACTTGCGTTCATCTTCAGAACACAAATGAAGATCTTTTTGAATGCTGTCAGATTTCCTTCCATTGACTGCCATTGTAACTACCACTTTGATGCTTCAAAAACTTCGGAAAAGAGATCGGAAAACTAATCCATATGAATTGTTCGCTGATCAATGTTTACATGTGAGTAAATGCATAAATTAAAGGGTTAGTTCACCCAAAAATGAAATTTCTGTCATTAAGTACTCACCCTCATGTCGTCCCAAACCCATAAGACCTTTGTTTGTCTTCGGAACACAAATTAAGATATTTTTGATGAAATCCGAGGGCATATGAGGACATAGGCAGCAACGACATTTCACCTTTTGAGGTCCAGAAAGGTACTAAAGACATCGTTAAAACCATCAACAAAACTACAGTGGTTCAACCTTAATATTATGAAGCGACAAGAATACTTTTTGTGCGCAAAAACAAAACAAAAAAAAATGACTTTATTCAACAAATTCGTCTGTCCCCTGTCATACTGCTATGCTATTTTCGTTGCAGAGCTTCAGTGTCTAAACGCGGGCTCACACATGCGTTGTGCTGCTCACGTGACCAGAGCCGGCCAATACTGAGCCGCCGTTTGGATGTAAACACTGAAGCTCTGCAACGAAAATAGTGTAGCAGTATGAAAGGGGACAGACGAATTTGTTGAATAAAGTTGTTATTTTTGTTTTGTTTTTTTGCACAAAAAGTATTCTCGTCGCTTCATAATATTAAGGTTGAACCATGTAGTCACGTTGACAGTTTTAACAATGTCTTAAGTACCTTTCTGGACCTTAAAAGGTGCAATGTTGTTGCTGCCTATATGTGGATCATCAGATACCCTCGGATTTTATCAAAAATATCTTAATTTGTGCTCCGAAGATGAATGAAGGTCTTATGGGTTTGGGACGACATGAGGGTGAGTAATTAATGACAGAATTTTCATTTTTAGGTGAACTAACCCTTTAAACCCTTTAAAGCCGCTTGATTCATATGGATTAGTTTTCCGATCTCTTTATGAAGTTTTTGAAGCGTCAAAGTGGTAGTTACAATGTCAGTCAATGGAAGGAAATCTGACAGCATTCTGTCATCTAAAAGATCTTCATTTGTGTTCTGAAGATGAATGAAAGTCTTAGGGGTTTGAAATGACATGAGGTTGAGTAATTAATGACAGAATTTTCATTTTTTGGTGAACTAACCTTTAATACAAATGTGTCAAGTCATTGCCTTGGTAAAGCAAGAGTTTACAGATGATATGAGATGTAAACAGCCACCGCATTATGGAGATATTTCTTTTAATTTCATATTTAATTTGTGTTAATGTCGCTAAAATAGCATGCTTAGCCAGCTACAGAGAAACTGGTAACCAGGTAACTGCTGGCAGCAGACAAGTGACCAATCCTGAGTGGCGATGTCACTACACGCATTCTACGGTTCAGCACAGTTAGCTAACCATCATGAGAATTATGGGCAGAGAATAGTTTGTAATCGTGCTGTGCCGTACCAGGCTGAAGTGGAAATACAACTGAAACAGTTCCTATCTGGCTCGATGGTGGAAAAGCGGCTATAGAGTGATTCTTTTGAGCCAGCTGTTATCAGTTCATTGGTTGAACAGATTCACAAAATGACTCAATCATAGAATTGTGCAAAGCATAAAAGTCCAATGCCAGTGAAAGAGAAAAAGATCACAATATACCATGGTTTTGAGTAACTTTACACTATACATAACTCATTTCAATGTTATCATAATAAATAATAGATGATATTACAATAATAATATCATTGGAATCACTTTCAGGACAATTTTTCAAGCTGATGAATAATAAAAACATTGATAGCTAATCAGAATCCACTCGATTTAAAGAACTTGATAATTTAAGGTGACAGATGACAACCTTTGTGTGCGCTTATAATAAATAGAACGTTATCCAATATAGTTTCCATTATATTTATCTTTCTTGTTTTGAAAGGGCCTTAAGTTCCTGCTGATTCCCACCCCCAGTTACCAAATTAAAGACTTTTTCACTGAATCAAGCAAGCGGTGAATTAACAGCTCGCTCACTAAGCTGTCAGTATGTCAAGAACTGTTACACGTTTGAACGTGCAAGCGTGCATGAGATTTAAAAGCTATGCATGAGAGGATTTCCACAGAATAACTTACATTTTTCTAATAACTTAATTTTCTGTTCTTCTCATAAAACTACCGTATGACTTCAGACGATTTGAAATACAGTATGACTAAATAAAGGTTCTTAATTGGCACTATGATTCCATTAAGGAATTCTTTAGATTATTTAAATGTTCTTCACATTAAGGAAAAATTGTTCTTTTAAGAACTGTTCACTTAAAGGTTCTTTGAAGAACCAAAACTGGCTCTTCTATGGCATAACTGTTAAAACTGAGAGCTGTTTAACTGTTTGTTTGTTTTTTTTTGGTACCTTTATTTTAAAGAGGCCATATAATGCCTTTTTTAGGGCCCTATGAAATCCATTTTATTTTTTCAAATTCCGTTTTTTCCGTTTTAATTTTTCTGGATTCTGTTTCTTTTTTTTTTCATTTTAATTTTTTGGACTCGATTTTAATGGTTAAATTAAATTTTAATAATCAAAAAGAATGTCTAGTTAATTGAATTCTTAAAAACAACAAATGTATTAATTAAAAAATGTATTTTTTATATATTTTTTTTCAAACAAAGTGCTGCACAACAGAGCTTTACTGTTAAAACTAAAACATGGAAGAAAAACTGAGATTGTTCCTTAAAAATATAGTTTTAATAATTTATTATTATTATTTTTAAGTCTATTAGTGTCAGTATTATTATTACATTGAAAAGTATCTAAATTCTACTGTACAACAGTAATATGTTTCTGTCAAGTTAAATCGCGTTCTGTGTGTTTATGGTATGACGATAGATTTCCTCAAATAAGGCTATAAAATGCTGATGAAGTGACTCAGAGTAGCTCTGGAGATGAATTTTGTGCGTTCATGTCCTCATATAATGAGACGACAGAGGATGAAAACACTGCGAGTGTCACACGTGCTTCAGTGTGTGTGTGTGTGTGTGTATGTGTGTGTTTATGTGAGGTAAATGAAACCGTGCTTCTGCGCCATTAATTTCAGAGACACACAGACATGCAGGATTCATATTTAAATAGTCTTTTTGCGGTTTAATATTCACAGACACTAGTCTATATCACGATTTAATTTAAGTGTACTGACCTGCTTTTTATGCATTGTTCGTTCCCTGAAGAAAACTCAAGACTACAATCAAGGTGTTTCAGGGAGTTCAGAAAAAGTGTGCACTGATATAGAGAATAACTCCCTTTGAAGTGACTTTGTGGTTTGTAACTTGGCAGACCTTTTTCATGTTGCTAAAGCAGCGACATTACACACTAAAGAAAGTTGAAAATGTGAAAAAGCACAATAGGTCTTCTTTAAATAGTGTACTTTTGTGGTCCTTTTGGTGCATGTTGTAATAAATGGCAGAAAAAAACTGCATAAATGTATATTTATTTGTATAAAAAATAATAATAATAATAATAAAAAAAAAAACAGCTGACAGTGTCCTGCTGCACAAACAGATCTCTCAGGGGCTGGTAACTGTGCCAACAGGACAAAAGAACACCACAACAGTGTGTGAAAACATATTGTGAGTGTGTTCAGCTGTGAAGAAGCTCCACTGCTTGAGTTTTTGTGTAAAGTGCAGAGCTGAAGCTGCACTCAGGTCTCTTTACAATGTTATTGCAGGGCCCTGAGGGTGAGGGTGGATGCAATCACTTTCTGTTAGCTCATGTCCACTGATGAGAGTGAGGGGCTCGGACCCTCTAAGTGTTGTGCTGGGGTTGCTAAGGCAACCAGCAATTATGTTAATGTGAAGATGTGTTGAGTCCACAGGGGATGTGAAAAGCTGAGCTAGTGGCCATTGAGGGCATAGACAGGTCACAGCAATGACACCATTTGCGCTCCAATAAGCCAGAGCCTCAAAAAAACCTCCATTATAGAATGGAAATGCTCTTGAAAAAATTATTGTGAAGGTACCATGCTACAGTGAAGGTACCAGATGGTAATTATAATGGTACTGTATCATTATCATATTCTCCATTTACATGGTACTCCAACACTGCAAAAAAAATGCTAATTTTAATTAGAAAAAAAATTAAAAGTACTACAGTAAAAGTTATTAAATGTACCATTTATACAGTGAAACATTACAGTATATATCATTTAATTTTAACAAGTATGAATGACGTAATCTATGGTGAAAATTCACTTTAAAGAAAATAATATATGTACTTTAATGTTTGTTTGAGCAGGAAAAAGTATCAATCACTTTAAAATGTAAGCCAATATTAGTGTTATATATTTAATTTTACAGTAAAACATTAAAAAAAAAATATATATGTTTTACAATAAAGACAACTAAACTATAGTGAATATTGGAACTTAAAATCAAATCATCTTAGATTTTTACTTTTCCTGCCAGCATGTTCACTGCCCTCACCCCAAAACATATATTTTTGACAATACATATTAATAGTTTTATTTAACGTTTCAGTTCTTCTAACAAAAATAGTCAAATAATTTAAAAAAACTTGTATTTTGTATAAACTTAACTACCGTTTTTCTATTCACCTGCTATTGAGAAGTAACATGTAACGTATTGTATGTGGCTCAAAAAGACCGCAATTCTATTTGGTGGCGCTAGTGGTGTAGAAATGACACACATTATTAAATATAAACATTTTTTTTGGTGAAGGTACCACAATGGTAGTGACCAAAACATGACAACACCATAATACCACATCCAAATAGCCATGGTAATACCATGCTTCTATTCAAGCATACCATTAATATACCATTGCCATTCTATTCTACAGTATATAGTATATTTGAGATTCTCCCACAGACTTGTATATGATGAGCTTCATCTTTAATTCATCTTGTCATTATGGATTGATGCCAACACTCTCTGAGATCAGTCAGGCACACGCCTTGCCAACTCACAACAAAGCCTTTAATATTGCTGCTACATGTCCCGCTCTCAGAATATGAATAATCAAAGGCCCACTATGTCACATGCATTAGTGTGTATCTGTACATTCTGGCCCTGTGACTGCTGAGGCATGTCAGCGTGAGCAATGGGGGAGTGGCACACCACGTGCATGACCCCGGAGACCCACACGATGAAACGGTAATGGAAGGCGACAGACAGCCAAACAAACACTTGGGGAGCAGCTGTGGGTGACCTACATACTGTGGAGAAACCATGCAGATGGGCTGCAGGGCGTCCGCTCCACGGCAAGAAGACTACTGGAGCCAGAGATATGACCTGGGGCTTATGGGATCTCGCAGTCACAATGGCTAATGATGGATATTAATCTGAGGACCCAGCGCTATTATTGTGACATGACAGATCATAGTGCTCTGCTTGAAGTGGTCACGTGGAACCAAAATACCAAAAAATAAGGGGAAAAAAAAGTTGAGATTTTAACCAATTAGGTGCATGAAATGGCCAATCAGAGAAAGAAAATCATCATTCACCTGAGCTGAACTTCAGAGATCTATAAACCAGAGACAAGTTCGGCTCCCTCTCCATGAATACATAATGGTAATTGATTTCATTGACTGAACGCAACTGTTTTGTTCCAAACAAAAGGTCTTTTGAGGTCTGACTTTATTTTTCTGTTGGCATTTGTAAAATAAATACATTCATACTGAATGTCTCTGGAAGGGAAAATTGTTTCTTCTCACAGGACAACCCCTGCGAAAAAGAAGTACAATTTAGCATACTTTGAAAAAGAGTACTTACGGAAATAGCATAATTTAAAAAAATATATACTTAAATGAAAACTGAATGTTTTTGGTCACTTAATTACATGTTAATTGCAATTAAATGTAAATGTGCTATAGTTTAAATGTATATTAAATGCACTAACTACCACTTAAGTAGAATATGTAATTCCATAATTACCACTACTGTCTCATAATCAAGTACATTTTGTATGTTAGTCAACATCAAAATAAGTGTACTTCTTTAATGATTTAAAATGTACTTTAAAGTTAAACTTTTAATTTGATATTATTACAAAGTACAATTTATGTAGTTAAGTGTACTTAATTATGTTAAGAAAAAGCCATTAAAGTGCCCTCCTGGCGTGAACCAGAAAAAAACAGCAGCCCGGGCCATAGGGGAGGGGACCCCCGCTCCCTGAGAACCAAGGAATGAGAGTCTGGATGTCAACCCTGAGATGGTCATGTTCCCGCAGTAAGAACATGAACCATCCACAAAAGCTGCTTCAGCATTCTGAATGCCCAGACATGTGATGCAGCGATTGTGACCGTCAGCAGGGGCCAGGGAACGACCGCATCCATTAACGCATGGACGGAATGACATCTTGAAAAGACGCAGTGTCTGTCCGTTAAGCTCTTTAAGAAAGGAAAAACGCTCTTTGTACTGGTGCTGAAGCTGATCGGCCACGGTGCGATTGTAGGTTCACACTGGTCGCCTACAATCAGCACACACAGGCGGTGCACGTGACGCAAAGCTCGCACGCCAATGTCCATTGGCTCGTTTAGTTACACTCAAAGGTGATAGGGTTCTCTTGCGATATCCCAATAGAGTACCTCGTGTTTTTGTAGGCCAACCCGGAAGTTAGTGGCGCACGGGTTCCCTCGATCGAAAGCCTATGCATTTTTCCCATAGACTTTTGGAAAATCGCAAAAAATAAGCTCTGTGTTTAACAAAGGGTTATGACACTTTTTGTCTATCAAGATAATCTTTACAAGTTAACACAACATTTATACATTTTGAAGCCTAAATAAAGTCGTCAGATATAAAAAGCTAACAGTAGGCTATAAACGGACTACAGCACACCATGGTCGCAGATCAACGTCCCCACCACCAAGCTTCCTCAAACTTTATTTAAAAAACAACTTTATTTAAAAAACATGCTCGCTGATTATGATCTGCGCTTTGTATGAATACTTATCCACTGTTTCATGAGAAATTCTGTCCATTTGTTTTGTCCAAAAATGTCCAAAATAATTTTATGCGTGCCTCTCCAAGATATTTTTATCTTTTGTTAATAATATTTTATTTATTTGTTTATTATTTTGTTAGTTTAAACTATTAAACCTTAATATTATTTTCTTTTTGTTTAAAAATTCTTATGCTTGATCATTGTGCCCCAAATAAACTTTAAAGATTACCTTTCACTGTATTATGTTTGATTGTATACTGTGTTTGCATACCATTTGCCAATTACCATCTCAGAAGCACTAGCTGTGGCCGTATCAATTTTAAGTCGATGATGTCTAAAGTCCCTGCCAAAGGAAGTAGTCCCTTTTAGCAACTTGTTAGCAACCGCCATTTTTAAGACACAATAAAGATTATAAAAAAAATTAAAAAAAATCACAAGCGGGTTATAACTGTTGTGTTTTATGTCATAGATCAAAACGTGAAAATATAGTTAGAGGCTTTGTTAACCACAGACCTTATTTCAGGCAATTTAGCAAAAACCCATTCAAAAAACCCATTGACTTCGGGGTGATGGAACCGGAAGTCCGAAAATGCTAACTCGCTACCGGGTTTTGCATACAAAAAAACACGTCATCTCTGAGGTACTCAATTCACTGGTTCACTTCTGACGTACGTTGAACGTGACCGACTGAAAGGGAACCCTCTTTTGGTGTTAAAAAACTACTGTCAGGATTTACTAAAGACACAGTGAAAAATTAGCGGTGAAAAGGCTTGGACACAGTTATTTTTGCAGCTGACCTTATTACATATGCAATTGTAGTAGTGTCCCTGTCAGACAGGTTTGCACTTGTCAATTTACCGGTATTTGTGCCATTATTTAATGCCCAAAAAAGCATGTCTTAAACCAGATGCTAATTTGCGCTGCTCTTGGTAGATTACGTTAGTCATTATGGAAATGATCCGGCTGCATCTTATCTCTTTAATTTGCTCGTTGTCAGTAGATCACGTGCAGAACTTTCCACTTCGTATCTGTGCTTTTTTGGAATTGCAATCTCACGCTAATTTGCCCTGTTTAGTAAATCTGGTCCTTAATGTTCCCGAAAACCTCTGTAGTCCCATTTAGCCATTTGTTAGAAACCGCCTTTTTCAAGACAAGTAAACGTTTTTTTATAAATCCCAAGAGGGTATAACTGATAATGCCTTATTTCAGGCATTTAACCAAAAACCCATTCAAAACTCCTTGACTTTATAATACAATATACTGAACAGAGTAAGGATCTTTGTGAACCGAGTCCGAAATTCTCGTTCGAAATTTTCGTAAGTTAAAAAATAAACACGACCTCACGTTGTGTCAATCACGTTTACACACTGCCTCCGAAACTTTTGTCCGTCATAAAAACAATTTGGATCGGGTTCAATGTTCTGTATCCGTAGCAGGCATTTTGAGAGGTGTTTTGACAATTCAGAGCCAGCGTACAAGCGAACGCCAAAATATTTCCTCTTTCTTTTTCTCTTTTTAAGAAGGACAACAAAATCATCCTTACTGCTTGATGATAGTGCCCTGCACGGGACTGTTTTCTTAAACCCGCACCCGCCTGCTCCCACTGAATGTCTGACCAGGACCGCCCATTCCCGCAATGTTTGTGTCCCCTCCCACCAGAATAACAGACTTTAAACATGATTGCGTTTAAATAATATGAAATAGCCTAACACTAAACCAAAGCACCACACGTGACAAAAACATAGGGTATTTTTTATTAGCGTTAAACATTAACTGTTAAAACAAAACCACAACTAGCAGCACCTAAACGCAGACTAATGATTAACTAAAACAGTTTAACTGTTAACAAACAGTTTAAGTAAATAAGCCAAAGCACAATATGAAATAACGTTAACTTATTAAATAAATAAAAACATAGAACTTAGAAAATAGGCTAGATGTAATTTAAACAAATTAAATACAAAACAAAATAAATAAAATAAATAGAATGCCGATTTCACATTCACAATAGCTTGCTTAACAGGCTATTGCAAAAAAAAAAAAAAGAAAAAAAAATAATACTAAAAAATAAGTAAATAAAAATAACATAGCCTACTTAAAAAAACAAATTAATTTGATCACTGGGCCTTGCATTGCTTACTTCATATTACTATGAAGGAAAAGTATATTGCTGACTGACTGCGGTCCCAGACTTGTGCGTCTTTCTTCCAAGATTCGTCCACACACACTGAATGCCCTCTCTTACGCAACACTAGATGCGGGAATGCTCAAAATAAAACGCGCAAATATTGAGAATTGTTTCAGATGTCTGACTTGCCTTTCTTTGCTTTTGTCAAGTAAACAGCCACTTTAATTTTCTTCTCAACTTCATGTGTTGACTCCATTTCTAATACACGCCAAATCCCATCGTTCCCCGATTTTTTCTGACCGCCCACTCCCGCCCGCAGCAAAGGTAAAACCACGCTCCCGCGAGATTAGCGTTGGGTCCCACGGGAGCCCAAACCCAATGCAGCCCTCTACTTGAAGAGATTTTTTTTTTTTTTTCAACGGATTAATTAAAATGCATCGGACTCAGTGTGCGAGGTTTCTGTGTGTGACGAATTTTTAGGATGATGAATACGAAAATTTCGGACTCTGTGTGCAAAAGACCTGTACTGTGTAACAATTTGAATAGAAAATTTGAACAGAATGTTTTAGTATTTGGTTTGTCCCTATATTGCTTTATGACAGCAGCACTTGAGCTGCAAGAACAAAACCTGATGATCATGTTCTCAGCATGATTAGGGATGATCCAAAGAGCATCTTGAGCTTCAATGGAAGGAAGATTACTACAATAAAGCATTTTCAACTGAATGAAATCTTGATCATTAATCTTGCTGGCTAGGTAATTATCCTACAAAAGATACATACAAATTTATGCATGAGCATCTGAGCAGGACATATTAGCTGAAGCTGCTGAATGTTGGATAAATTATAGACTAATCATTTGATACTCCAATTCTTGAGTAGCAAAATAAAAGGTAGCATGCAAGACCCAGTGGACCAGGCATTTTTCTGAATTGCAATACACCTTGTCAATCTGAGTCATATGTCAATGGATATGACTCATTGCTATGAATTACTTTATACACAACACAATGCTATAGCGAAGAAAACAAAAGTTAACAACATAACAAAATAATGTTTCCAGTAGTCTGCAATGTTAAAGTTTTACACCAAATGAAACAATGTGTATTTGACAAAATGATGTATGAGATGAAGACTCATGTGTTAGTTTTGTTTTTATATACTATTATAGTATCTTTTACAAACCCGATTCCAAAAAAGTTGGGATACTGTACAAATTGTGAATAAAAAGGAATGCAATAATTTACAAATCTCATAAACTTATATTTTATTCACAATAGAATATAGATAACATATCAAATGTTGAAAGTGAGACATTTTGAAATGTCATGCCAAATATTAGCTCATTTTGGATTTCATGAGAGCTACACATTCCAAAAAAGTTGGGACAGGTAGCAATAAGAGGCCGGAAAAGTTAAATGTACATATAAGGAACAGCTGGAGGAGAACTTATTAGGTCAATTGACAACATGATTGGGTATAAAAAGAGCCTCTCAGAGTGGCAGTGTCTCTCAGAAGTCAAGATGGGCAGAGGATCACCAATTCCCCCAATGCTGCGGCGAAAAATAGTGGAGCAATATCAGAAAGGAGTTTCTCAGAGAAAAATTGCAAAGAGTTTGAAGTTATCACCATCTACAGTGCATAATATCATCCAAAGATTCAGAGAATCTGGAACAATCTCTGTGCGTAAGGGTCAAGGCCGGAAAACCATACTGGATGCCCGTGATCTTCGGGCCCTTAGACGGCACTGCATCACATACAGGAATGCTACTGTAATGGAAATCACAACATGGGCTCAGGAATACTTCCAGAAAACATTGTCGGTGAACACAATCCACCGTGCCATTCGCCGTTGCCGGCTAAAACTCTATAGGTCAAAAAAGAAGCCATATCTAAACATGATCCAGAAGCGCAGGCGTTTTCTCTGGGCCAGGCTCATTTAAAATGGACTGTGGCAAAGTGGAAAACTGTTCTGTGGTCAGACGAATCAAAATTTGAAGTTCTTTTTGGAAAACTGGGACGCCATGTCATCCGGACTTAAGAGGACAAGGACAACCCATGTTGTTATCCGCGCTCCGTTCAAGAAGCCTGCATCTCTGATGGTATGGGGTTGCATGAATGCGTGTGGCATGGGCAGCTTACACATCTGGAAAGGCACCATCAATGCTGAAAGGTATATCCAAGTTCTAGAACATCATATGCTCCCATCCAGACGTCGTCTCTTTCAGGGAAGACCTTGCATTTTCCAACATGACAATGCCAGACCACATACTGCATCAATTACAACATCATGGCTGTGTAGAAGAAGGATCCGGGTTACTGAAATGGCCAGCCTGCAGTCCAGATCTTTCACCCATAGAAAACATTTGGCGCATCATAAAGAGGAAGATGCGACAAAGAAGACCTAAGACAGTTGAGCAACTAGAAGCCTGTATTAGACAAGAATGGGACAACATTCCTATTCCTAAACTTGAGCAACTTGTCTCCTCAGTCCCCAGACGTTTGCAAACTGTTATAAAAAGAAGAGGGGATGCCACACAGTGGTAAACATGGCCTTGTCCCAACTTTGAGATGTGTTGATGCCATGAAATTTAAAATTAACTTATTTTTCCCTTAAAATGATACATTTTCTCAGTTTAAACATTTGATATGTCATCTATGTTGTATTCTGAATAAAATATTGAAATTTGAAACTTCCACATCATTGCATTCCTTTTTTATTCACAATTTGTACAGTGTCCCAACTTTTTTTGGAATCGTGTTTGTAATATTTGGAATTAGCTTTTATTATATTTTCAGTTCATTTAAACGTTAACTTAGGTCGCAGTCATTTTGATATGTGTTTTTGCCATTTATATACTTTTACAGTATTTATTAATATTTTGAACTAGCTTTTATTATTAGATTTTCAGTCGATTTCAATTTTAGTTTGCACTTTATAACATTTGTATTTTAACTTTATTTCTATTTTAGTTTCAGTCATTTTAGTACTTCAACAAACTTATTTTAGGCTTTTCTTCTGATATTTATATTTCATCTTGATTTTAATAAATTAAAATGAATTTTAATAGTTTTAGGTAACAATAACAGCATTATAACACTATATAAAAAAACAAAACAAAACAAACATTTATAGCCTAAAAAATACATTTTTATTGCAGCTTTCTGTGAATGTAAATGTTAATGAAATGATTTTACTTGCTCACAATCAGTTAATAATCAATAAATCTATTTTTTTTTTTTGTCATGTCAACACAGCCTTTTGAAGTGAATTGAAACCTAATTATTTTTATCTAGCTAGGTGATTATCCTAATTATTATGTCAGTAAAATATGCATGAGCATGCCTCTAAGCACGAGATATGAGCTGAAGCTGGTGAATGATTAATTGAAGATTGAGAAATGAGAAAAAAAAAAACAGTCTTGAGCAGCGAAACGGACTTAGCATGCAAGACTCAGTGGACCAGTCTTTTTTTTTTTTTTAACGCTACACACCCTGTCATCCCGAGTCATATGTCAATGGATTGGACTCATTACTATGCATGAAAGGAAAGTGCTGTTTACACAAGGACTTCTGTCAGTGTAAAGCCACCTTGAAATGCAACACTTTTTGTTTGTGTTGCGAGCTAATGCTGCTGTGTCATCACAACATTCATTCAAGAATATTTTCATCTTCTCTAACTCACCTTTTTCTTTCAAAAAAAAAATAAAAAATGGTGTGTACTGCCACAATGATGAACGGTATACAAGTATAAGAGTGACAACTGTTCGGAATAATTGATTATCTGAAATTTATTCCACACAGTTTAGTTCACATTGGCTTCATTTAATGGAATTCTTGGCAAAACTAATTCTAATAGGCTTGATAAATGTGTGAGCATATACACAGGAAAAACTGAAACGCTCTCTTCTCTGCAAGCGTGTGCACACACACTCCCTCACTTCCTGTCAAAATAACAGAACGGTGGGTGTTCTTTTGTGGTCTTTACAGATAAATACCACTGGCTGCTTTCCTGTCATCAGAGTGAAAGGAATAACTTCAGACGGCTAACGTGGCCCCGTTGGGTTTGCACGCAAAAACCTGCACATCACATCCTCTCGTACTCGCGTGTCAAAGATTAGTTTAACTAATAGAATGCTCTAAATCAGTGTGCTGTTACTATTATTATTTTTTCCATGTAACTCAAAAGATAAAAATAACTGTGCATGACAGTTTACATGACAGTGAAAATGTCAAAAAGAACCATAAAAGCAGTTCATACGGCTCGTATCCCAAGTCATTAATCACTGGTGATCTTTCTGAAGAAAGTCATACAGGTTTGGAACAACATGAGGTGAAGTAAATTGTCAATTTTCACACTTCTCCTTGATCAAACCACTGAACAGACATCTGCTTCTGCACATGCAGCAAAATTCTGTTCAAGTGTCACTTCTGATGTAAAATTAGAGGGGAAAGTACACCAGCGCCCTTCTGAAGAATGCACTTGCGGAGGGCTTTTGTTCAGGTTTTCCTCGGGTCAAAACAGACAATGTGAGGACACCACACAAGCCCAAACACAGGGATGCAGGTGCCTGAGGAGACCTTTCTGTTTAATTAAAAGGCTTGGCAGATAGGTCAACACATGTTTTCTTCTAAGAAACGGCAACACACTCATAACAGACTCAACTTCACTACATGAATTTCAACAATCTTGTATGACCATTAAGGGGTTAGACAATTCTGTCATTAATTACTCACCCTCATGTCGTTCCACACCCGTAAGTCTTTCATTCCTCTTTGGAACACAAATGAAGATCTTTTTAATGAAATCTGAGAGCTTTCTGTCCATCCATTGACAGCCTACGTAACTACCACTTTCAAGCCCCAGAAAGACAAAATATTAATCTCCAACAAGCGTTCACAGCACAATGACGCATGAGTGTTATGTTGGCGCAGGAGCACACATTGTTGCATGAAAGCGCATTGGAGATTAAGTAAGGAATAATTGATGACGGGCCGTTGAATTCTTAGAAAATAATGCACACCCAAGGTGGTAACGCGGCCACGATGCGAAGAGGAGTTCCAAAACATCATTTCAGAACTAGTAACAGAGGCTTGAGCCTTGATAGCAGAATAATACAGTTATTAATGCAGTTGAGAGAGAGAGAGAGAGAGAGAGAGAGAGAGAGAGAGAGAGAATAAGCATATGTGAATTAGCCTACCTGAATCTGTGCATCTCTCACAGAAGCAGTGTCTCTACTTAATAGTGAAACTATAAGTTTATCTACCTCAATAAGTTATTACCTCGCTGGTGAATCATGTATCTTTTAAGTTGCTAAACTATTTTACTGATTAATTCATCAGAGCAGTGCTGACAAAACGTTTCTGTGTGAGTGTGTGTCCGTACTATACAGTACGTGTGTACGTTTGAAAGAGAGAGAGCGTGAGAGAGTCTGTGCTTTCAGGACACAATAAAACGTATTTTGTGGCAAAAACCATGAAAATAAATTGTCGTTTTCATCCTATTGTTTACTATATTTATTTGCTTGGTCTGTGTCGTTGTGGGTTTTGTTTCTTTTGCGGTTGTAGGGCTGTAGGATCTATTGAGATAACTGAAAACATTTGCCGAAGTGAAAAGGAACTGCAATGCGGTCAAGTCCTGCCTAGAACTACTTTAGCCGTGCGTTTCCCTGAAAATAATTGCACACCGTAGAACGAGCATTGAACAGCCCCCGTAGTATCATATATTTTAAATAAAATGGTAAATTATGTTTTTTTTTGGCGCAAACAAAGCACTCACGTCACTTCATAAAACTGAGGTTAAACCATTGGAGTCACATGGATTACTTTATTGATGTCTTTACTACTGTTCGGAAGATGAACGAAGGTCTTACGGGTTTGGAACAACATGATGGTGAGTAATTAATGACAGAATTTTTCATTTTTGGGTGAACTATCCCTTTAATGGCTCAACAAAAATAGACACTAACAAAAAAGTACCATTACATTATCATGTGTTTTTGAACATGTATCATGTTTCATTGTAGTACAGATTTGGAACATCTAAAATATACTAATCCAAAATACACTACTGTTCAAAAGTTTGGTTTCAGTAAAATGTATTAAAAACTTTTATTTAGCAAGGAAACGTTAAACTGTAAAAGCATTTACTGTCACTTTTGATCATTGTTACAAAAGATTTTTATTTAAAATACAATTTGTATTCTATTTGTAAGTCACTTTGGATAAAAGCATCTTCTAAATGAATAACTCTAAATGTAACTGCTATTCTTTTGAACTTTTTGAACTCACCCTCATGTCGTTCCACACCCGTAAGACCTTTGTTCATCTTCGGAACACAAATTAAGACATTTTTGATAAAATCTGATGGCTCACTGAGGCCTCTATTGCCAGCAAGATAATTAACACTTTCAAATGCCCAGAAAGCTACTAACTACGTATTTAAAACAGCTCATGTGACTACAGTGGTTCAACCTTAATGTTATGCAGTGAAGAGAATACTTTTTGTGCGCCAAAAAACAAAATAACGACTTTAATCAACAATATCTAATGATGGGCGATTTCAAAACACTGCTTCATGAAGCTTTACAAATCTTTTGTTTCGAATCAGTGGTTCGGATCGTGTGTGAAACCAAACATGTATCAAATCCAAAGTCATGTGATTTCAGTACACAAGGCTTCGTTACCTCATAAGTGTTTTGAAATTTCAATGGTTCACAACTGGAGGGCGTGACTTTGGCAGTTTGATACATGCTCCGAACCACTGATTCGAAACAAAAGATTCGTAAAGCTTCAAAGCTTCATGAAGCAGTGTTTTGAAATCGCCCATCACTATATATTGTTGAATAAAGTCGTTATTTTGTTTTTTTGGTGCACAAAAGTATTCTTGTCGCCTCATAACATTAAGGTTGAACCACTGCAGTCACACGAACTGTTTTAAATATGTCATCAGTACCTTTCTGGGCATCTAAAAGTGTTAATTATCTTGCTGGCAATGGAGGCCTCACTGAGTCATCGGATTTTATCAAAAATATCTTAATTTGTGTTCCTAATTTGTGAACGAAGGTCTTACGGGTGTGGAACGACATGAGGGTGAGTAATTAATGACAGAATTTTCATTTTTGGGGGTGAACTAACCCTTTAAGGAACAGAACGTTCTGATGTTATAATACTGTCTAATACTTAGTATATCATGATACTGAACTTTTTAAAGGGGAGCAAACAATCCATTTTACGATTTATGCTTAGTCACATTTGTTATGAATATAGTTTAGTTATTTTCCTAATATTCAGCAAAGCATTTAGTTTTCCTCCCATTCGGTGTCACAGAGCTGAAGCCAATGTGAAAGAGTCAAACACAGAAATGTCAACATAATGTATCAAGTTTATTTTTTTCTAAGGGGTTTTGGCATGGAGTTCCCAGTTTGGGTTGGATTCTCAGGAGATTGATTTCAAAAGAGGCCCCTTTCCCCCACTGAGTGATTAAGGCCTCATGTGTGTGGTAGCTCAATGGCCCTAATCCAGCTTTGATAACTGCCCCCTGCATTCAAACACTAAGAGAGGGCCAGAGCGACTTCACATCCTGTTAATTACCAACTCCTCCATCAGTAAGAACTATGCCCTCTTACAAAGTTTCCCGGCCTCTTCGGCTTCCCCAGCATGCCTCTTGGCCATGTGATTTACAGGCACTTTGAGACAAAGATGCCCTTTTCTCACTCGCAATGACGGCTGACCCCCCTCCGGAGGGTTTTTTTTTTTTTGTAAAGGGTGGAGTGTTTGACAACCAGTTTGGTGAGAGTTCTGTGGGTATGTGTTGAGAGGTCAATGAAGGGATTGTAGTGCGTGTAAAAGGTTAGCAGGTCGGGCCTCGGGTAAACGGTGTCGTTACGCTAGGTTAACAATAAAAGGGCACTCATGGTGCTCTTTGCTTTTGAAGCAGGATGGATAGTGTGTTGTATAACAGCGCCGCGTCACCCTCCAGAAAATTTACAGGTCAAGAATGTGCCATTGACCACATGTGAGGGGGAACAGAAGGAAAATAATTTCATACACATTTGGCAAAAGCATCAGAAGCAAATGGTAAAGTCTGAGTGGGAACAAAACCGCCCAACATGGCAGCGTCGGGACCTGAATCATCAAGCTAGACTAAATTCCCATCAAGAAACTAGTAGTGCACCTTCCAGAGCCAAATTCTTCTCCCAACAACTGTCGCTGCCACGGCATATTACTCAATAACCTCTGAGCCAGAACTTCGGTCTCAGCTGATGGAGCAATCCAAGGGTTTGTCATTTTTTCTTTTGGCTCCAATGAAATGAGAATCAGATGTTTGCTGTTGGGGGAACAATCTCTCCCACCCATCCGGCTGCAGCCTGCAGCTGGAGGCACTGGTACATGTGCGCTACATGGTGACAGGAAGGTGAACATTCCACCCTCCTTCCGTCACTGGCCCGGCAGCTGCAAGAGCGAAGAAAAAAAAGGTCCTGTGAAACAGCGTTTCTTGAGTGGACCGTTGTCCGTGTGGCCATGGAGATGGGAACTTCCTGTACAAGCTCTGTCAGAGCGTGTAAGCGGACTAGCAGATCTCCGCTGATCTTTTGTTGCTCTGTCGGACACCGAAGGAACCCCACTGTCTCCTCCTCCTCTCTGCCCGCTCACGACAGTTCAATTTCCTGCTGGCATTTCACTCTGGCAACTTTTTTCATCAATCTCCTTCAGACTTCGGTTCCCAGACTCTGCCGGGCTCTCGGGTGGAGGGGTGGGTCGGCTGCTGAGACGTTCTGACTATCATATGAATCTCTGCCTTTTCTTTGAAAGGCACTGGAGGTGGGGTCTCAAACAAAAGCCCTTTCAAATGGATCTGCATCACTAGTTAGGCTGCACAATGGTGAGGAGGGGCCAAAAAAGTCAACAAATAATTCATATCGGCCTCTTTAGTCTAAGGGCTGGAATGCGGGCCCAAAAGTATGGTGGGTGGGTTAATGTTATGGGTTACAGCAGAAATATACAGCCTAACCATACATGAATTAATGCAAAAAGGAGTAAATGACTAATCTCGTAGTCTGTAGAGCTACCGCACGCCTAAATCATTTATGCACACAGCAGGTTGTAAGGACGAATGCACCAAACAGGCCAAGAGCGACGAGGAGCAAGAATTCCAGAGAAAGACTTCCAGAATTCCAACGTCTTCCTCTGAGGTCCCAGCTGGGCTACTTCATTTAAGCAGCTTCCCTTGCAAACATCAGTGTACACAACAGATACTTGTTTGACTTGGCCTAAACACACAGAGAAGCAAATTAACTAAACAGTTGCACCGCTTTGGGTGGAATTTCACTAACCACCACATTCCAAGATGCTAAATACACTTAAATGGAGCTGCAACAAGTATTTATATTCATTCAGTTTAATTTATTGTTATTCTTTTTAGAGCAAAACAATTCAAGCCTATATTAAATAGTCTCATTATAGATCTTATTCACAAAGCTCAAAGCTATTGGCCAGCTGCAATTATAGACGTGCCTGTTTTAAATTACGTTCCACACAGAATTTCATTTAAATGAGACGCTTGTGTATGCATTTTCTATTGATCATAGCAGTACTTATTCAACAAATGATGGTGAACCAAGGTTCAACAATAACATTTTTTTCCTGATAACCAAGTCGGGCCAGGTGCTTTCCCCGCAATAATTTTCACTGGCCCACCACAAAAGAATGATCTAATTTTATTTTTAGCAATGTATTTTCATATTTTTTAAAAGTATAAATATTTCTATTTTCCATTAAAGGTTAGTTAACCCAAAAATTATCCAATAATTTACTCACCCTCAAGCCATCCTAGGTATATATGACTTTCTTCTTTCAGCCAAACACAATCGGAGTTATATTGAAAAATATCCTGGCTCTTCCAAGATTTATAATGGGAGTGAATAGTAGCATTTTTTTTTTTTTTGAAGCCTAAAAAAGCACATCCATCCATCATAAAAATAATCCATATGGCTCCAGGGGGTTAATAAAGGCCTTCTGAAGTGAAGCGATGCATTTTTGTAAGAAAAATATCCATATTTATAACTTTATAAACTATAATAACTGGCTTCCGGTAACGGCTGCATGCAAGTCTAGTTTCGGCGGTAGAGTGACTTCTAACCCAACACAAGACGTTCTGAACGCGGAAGCTCCAAGGATAGAGCAAAACAAAACACGGTCATGAATTAGAAGTCTAAAACAAGAATTTTTAAAGAGAAATGTTGGTGGAGTTTGAGTTTGCTGCCCAGCCCTATTTGTTTGAACCGTGAGAGGCGTCTACTCTCACCTAAGCTTACGCTACTCCTACATCCTACGTCGGGTCAGAGTTCACTCTTCTGCCAGAACTCAACTAGCGTACAGCCGTTACCGGAAACCAGTGATTATAGTGAATAAAGTTATAAATATGGATATTTTTCTTACAAAAACCCATTTCTTCGCTTCATTAACACGCTAAAGCCGTATAGATTACTTTTATGATGGATGGATACGCATTTTTGGACTTAAAAAAAGGTCCCATTCAATCCCATTATAAAGTTTGGAAGAGCCAGGATATTTTTTAATATAACTCCAATTGTGTTTGGCTGAAAGAAGGAAGTCATATAAACCTAGGATGGCTTGAGGGTGAGTAAATTATGGGATCATTTTTATTTTTGGGTGAACTAACCCTTTAAGCCAACAATTACAATTTCTTTCTTTGTTTTAATTTTTTCCCCACTAAACTAAATTTGCAGTAAGCTGGGAATTATACAGCTATAATGTAAAAAAAAACAAAAAACATATACCAGAAATGACATACGAAAAAAACATTACTGATTAGTCATTCTTGCAATTTTGACAAAAGCTTCTCTATGTTAGCTAAGATTGCAAGGCATAAAAATGGATGTACAACATCAATTAATATAAGAAGAGTGCAGTAATAGATTTCATTTATCCATATGTGCTATGTAGAGCATACTTTAAGCATTTTAAAAAGCAGATTCATGTATTAGCTTAATTTAGGTGTTAGCATGAGACTGGTGAGACTTTCAAGTCATGACCCTGTAAACCCAGCAAACTTTCACTTTTGCATGATATCCGCAAAAGTAAAACTGGAAGATGTGTGACATAACTTTTCATAAAGCACCGTTTACCAGAAATTTCTCCCACAGGAATTACAGTAACGCTTTAACCAGAAGTTCATCCGCTTCACAGAACTCCAATTGCATACATTTTTACTGATTAATTCTTGTGTTTGCATAAAAATACTGACATTTCTGTTTAAATTTCCCAACAGTCTTCCATTGTAAGTGCCTTACTATAAACATGTTTTTGTTTGTTTTTACAAACTGCAGTTAAATTCAAGTCAAAGTTATTCTCTTCTAATTTATTTTCCTTCGTTTAATAAACATTCAGAACACTGTGACTATTTAACCATTGAAAAGAGTCAATGCTCAAATCCTGACCAAGTATCATTATGAATTCTGAAGCCTAAAATAATAAAGAAAACAATAATAAACGACTGATTTCTAACCCACAAGCGCTCTGTTGTACAAGCTGATAATCGACATGCGATGTCAGAGGGCCAATAAAAAAGATGGGGCGTGAGAAACTATCATGCTGAGCGCTCAGCCAAGAGAGGAAAACCAAAGAAGAACACAATAATATTTCTCTTATTCTGGCCACGCTGAGAGAAAAAGGAAAACAAGTCCCCGTGAACCCACAAGGAACTGTTTTGGAAGTGAAACCTGAGCACCTCAAGTACGTCTGGTCCAGATGAGGGCAGTTATTCCTAGCTGGTGTTGAAAAGAGGTGGGGAAGCCAGGTGGGGACCTCGTAGCCCCAGACCACCCCTAAGGGACCGACCACTACACTCCACCCTGGTGAGGGTGCGATGGAAGGTAACGTCGCTCCAGCGCTGGGGATATCGCAGCTGGACGGATCAACAATCCAGGCATAGGTCAGCATGTCAACCATTCTTGCGTTGAATAATTGAGGAGCTCCGGACGTCAGGGTGTGTTATTATGGAACAATGTTGCCTGGTGATAGTGAAACGACAGCACACGACAGCAGTGTCCCGATGCTATTCTTGAACTACTCAGTCAACAGCCGGTGTATCATCAGATATCGGTCATCAGATTAGCGGCAAGCTTAAATTAATGTGTCTAACATTGCTTTAATCTGGGGAGGAGCACAGTATACTTCTTCCCCGAAAGACGTTCTGTCCTGGCACATTTGGGTTGAGCTCACAAACACAGCCAAACCAGAGACGCAGCACAAAAAGCAGGGTGGGCCAGAGTATGTGACTGAAGCAGTTTTGTAATCACTCCACTCTTGGTTTTCCCACTTCCTGCTTTTTGCTCACTCTATGCTCATTATATTAGGGGATTTGAACTATTATATAATATGATATAGTTAGGGCAGGACAATATGGCCAAAATATTATTGCAATATTCTTTTTTTCACATAATTCAATATCGTAATATTCATTTCATATCACTAATGTGGAAGGAAAAGGATTTTGCATGTTTGTTATACCTTGAGAATGAATGTAAACAAAAATTCTGTTTTCCATTTTATTTTTTTGTTTTAGCATTTTAATATAAATTAATCATAAAAAGGTGTCTAATAAAATGAATTCATAAAAATATAATCAAACTTAAAATTAAAATATATTTTTTAATTAAAATTTACAATTTACAACAAAAATATTTTTTGTATACTGTAAAACTTGTATACTGTATAAATCAAAACATAAATGTAAAAATATATTGGTTGTATTAAACACCTAATTATTATTATTATTATTATTATTAATAATTATATTTTAATAATATTAAAATTGTTATTATTAATAATAAAAATAAATCAGTGTAAAGGTTTAATAAATTGTGTTGTTATTGCACATTATTATTAAAGAATATCATACAACCAAGATATTTTCATCCATGTTTTAATATATACTGTATACAAGTTTCATACAATAGTAATTTCCGAACTAAAACATTTATTTTGCCCATTTTCAGTGCATTCAACAATAGCTTATCAAAAGAAATGTTGAAATACATATGCACTGTCAGCCGATGCTGAAAACACCACAAGTGTCACGCACGCTTAAGTATGTGTGTGTAGTGGATGAAACTAGCCTGATAATAAACTCAAAAGTTGATCAATATTGCGATTTTTTTTTTTTCCTAATAAATATCGATATAGATTTATTGTCCAGCCCTAGGTATAGCTAATATAAAAAATCCAGTGTGTGTGGAAAATGAGAAACGCTTAGTGTTATTAGCATCACAGCATAACTCTCACAAGACGCTAAACTTTTACTCACCAAGTCGGCTTTGCTTTTCCCTGCAGGCAGCGGTCAGCTTTGCCAGCTCCTCGTACTTTGCAGCCAATCGCAGCTTGCCATTTTGAAGGTGAGGGCGATGTGAAAGGCTGTCTTCTGCAAGACTCCGATTGGTTACCAACAAGGTTTCCCTGTCCAGCTGGAGTTCCTGAAACTGAACACAAATTTCAGTTACTCATCAAACTGGAACAAAGACAGCATCTTTACAAATACCGATTCTACAACCTAAAGAAAGACCAAGATGTGTTAATCAGTCAAACATGTCTACATTAAAGTCCATTTCTTATGTAATCTGTATTCAATCTTGAGGGGGGTTCACACACTGACATGTTTTAATATTCATGTGTCTGTATAATGAGTGTGGTGCAGGTCTGTGTTTTATTTGTTAATGTCTCCCCTTTTCTCACCCTCTACTCTCTCACTTTTCCACAGCTTTACACACCCATTTCTTGAGACTTTAGTCATGTTTCCACCACAGGAACTTTCCCCAGAAACTAGGAACATTGGGGTGGTACTCGGTGTGTTTCAACTGCAGGGACCAGGGTCTAAATGAAGTTCCGGGTAAAAATTTCCCCCTCAGAAAGTCCCTGCTCACGAGGTAGTACTTTTTCAAAGTTCAGGACTTTTCGGGGGTGGGATTTGGCCACTGAACATGCTGATTGGTTGAGTTCATGCAGCATTTTGATTGGCTGACTCCACGCAGCATTTTATTTCAACCACCATTTTTAAAAGTCTGTTGCGGTGCGTGCAGTAAGAGTTGTTTGCTATTCAATTCAACAATGGGGTTTAAAAATTACAACCGATGGACTGAAGATGAGATTCAGGCTTTATTAAGCTTATATGTGGATGACGAAATCCAGCAGGAACTGGAAAGTCACGCGCAGTCCTATGTCACTGGACTAATCTTCACGGTACTTTAGATTGTTATGGAAACGCAGAAATTTTCTCAACTCAGAGGTGTGAAGAACCAGGTTAAAACTGGGGGGAGGGGGTGTTCATGACACTTTAAATCACAGAAGGTCACCAAGTACTGGCCTTCTAGCTCAACTGCTGTAGGCCTGCCCACTGTATCAGGTGACGGATCAAGTAAGCCAGGTGCTTACAAGCTTTTTGATGCCAACTACCCCCATATATGATAAGGGACCTGCTTCCAAAATTATTCAGGCAGCTGCATATGTACTGTACATTTATATTGGGTGTGGAAAAATAGCAAATGTGATATTATAAAGTCAACAATATTAAACATTGATTAAAATATTATCTGAGAACTAGAAAAGGTAAAGTTTAGTAAAGTTTGATGACTTGACAAAGGCTGGCCTTAAAGTATGAAATAGTTTTAAAAGTTTACAGTTTATTGTAAGACAAAATAGTGTCAGACAGGCCATATTAGGCCCCTTCAGACCCCATATGACCTCATTAAACATCCAAGAAACCATATCAAACCAGTAAACCTAATAAACCTTTTCAGACCAATTAGATCTGAGCACTAAGATCACTAAGAAAGCACATCAGACCACATGTTTTTAGGCATTGCTACCATGTTTCTTAAGGTGCGGTCACATTTTTTGTTGCTCTGGGAAATTTCATGGCCGTCATTCCAATAGGAATCCTCGCACTGGGAGTTTTGCGTGAGGGTCAAAAAGTTTCCCATGCAGATTTTGCTAATTTTCAAGTTGGTCACATGGATTCACCACACTGACCAACAGAAACCTGGTTGGTTTAAAAGTGAGTTCTATGTGAGCTCTGCTTCATACATCGCTATACTATTGACAAAAAACAATGGATTTTTTTTTTTTCCTCGCTGAAATCACTAATGCGACTACCTTAATAGTTAGTATTTCTTAACAAGTGTTTTTAGGCATTCTTAGCATGTTATTTGGTGTTGTTAGCATGATTTAGCATGTTTTAACACAAAAAGTTTTGGCATGTTACTATAATGTTTTCCAGGACAAAATGTCCTGTTGCTTGTCACGGCTGCATCATTTACAAAAGATAGCTGGGAAAAAAAAGCTTTTATTGACTGTGGGATTTATCACATAGCACTTAGTTAGGACACAGTGAGCACATTTACATGCACACCAGTACGCCAATAACTCATAAAAATCAGCTTACTGAAATAACCTGTTGTCCAGGTTTACATGCAAACCAATAACCCGACAATGCAAGTAAACAGCCTTTACATGACTTTATTAATAAATCAGGTTATTTCCTGGTAGTTACGTCAAAACGTAATAATTTGCGTATCTGACTCAGAGTATTGCATTTGTTATTTATTTGTTATGTGATGTTAAATAAAGCATTAAAAACAAAAGAAGAGTATTGCAACGTCAGCAGGAAACTTATGGCTCATATATTATCCTCTCATGCAGTTACAGATGCAGCATTTTGACTATACCACTTCTACTGCACAAGATGAGAACACATTTTTATAATTCTTTGGGTCAAGAAAGAATCTGTGATATATTTCCTCCTCCCTTACTGCAAAACATTTACTCTGTCTGCAGTAATGTGTTAACATGCTGGGCGAAATCAGTGTAAGGGACAAAAATCTAGCTCTGGCGATCGGTTTATGCTTAGCCATTTATGACCTTACTCCAATAAAGGAAAAAGGGTAAACACGTTTACATGACCATGTGCATTGTCAGCTGATTAAGCATAATCGGGCATGTAAACGCACTCAGTGTTAGTGTCTAAATCTTTTTCTTTTTACATACAGAAGAAGCACAGTCCACAACTGTGGTGTTTTTTACTCATTTGGAGCAGATGAACCTTAATTTCAATGTAATCCTGTGTAAGGCCGTTAAGAATGCAGCTCCTCATACAAGATGGCCATCAAGGTCAAACCACAGAAGACAGGAATGCAAGAACACAGAGAGCTCAAAATTTTATTCAGGAATTATGAGCCATACAGAGTGAGTGTGAATAATGCAACTCAATACATCAAATACCTCAGGGGTCATATGAGGTTAGCTTATTATGCCAGCCACAGAATCCATGAACGTGTCCAAGGGAGACTGTAGGAAATCTAAGAAAGAGAAAACAACAGCCTCCAGCTTTATACTAATGTGACTGAAGACTTTAGCTAATATGTTTGATTTGTAGAGAAAAGCTCCTTATGTTTCATGAGAACAGTGAGGTATCTGGGTATGGCTTGGGCAAGGGCCCATATCTGTGTGTGAACAAAGACATTCAACATTTAGCTTTAAGGCAGGGCGAAAAGTTTCCAGTTAATCATAATCTTCATTTGAACAATCTTCATATCAATTAATCAAATTACTCTTAAGAACTGGTTCTTTTTTAATTAATAAAAATATTCAGCATAACCACTGTGGTGCAATTCATGAACAAATGACTCTTATGAATCGGTTCTTTTTAGTGAATGAAAACAGACAGTATAGGCAATGTGGTCCAACTCATGAACAAATGACTCTTATAATCTAATTCTTTTTAGTGAATAAAAACATACAGCATATACTCTAAAAAATGCTAGGTTGTTCCAAGCCATGTTTGGGTCAAATATGGACAAACCCAACCATTGGTTTAAAATAGGGCTGCACAATTTATCGCAATTAAAACACACTTGATTTGGTAAAGGCTGCGATTATTTTATGAGCAGCTTGTCAGAGCTGTACGGCTCTGTGATCAATAGTAAATGCTTCTCCATCTGAAAGCCAGAGGGAGCTCTTGTGCAGGAACTCCAAATATGCCCTGCCGCAGAAGAAGATAACACGTGTCATATTGCTGTAGCTGAATAAACAGAAGATTGAAATGCTTTGATTGATTAAACATGACTAATAAACACACGACTGCCTTATTCTGTGTAAGAAGCCACATCTCACAGAAGGATACTTAACTGTTGTTATGAAGTGAGTTTGGAGTAAAAACATGTTATTAAATGTCTTTTGTTGGACAAGATTAATAAATGTTAATAAATGCTTCTCATGTTTGGAAAGATGTTTGACGCGTGTTGCTTTTTCAAATGTACATTATAAGCGACTCAAACTCGCAGTGCTTTCAGATGGATTAGCATTTGGAGCCATTTTTCATTGACAAATAATCGCAGCCTTTGCGATTTCACAATCGTACTAAGAATCACGTTTAAGCGTTAATCGTATTTAAGCTCAATGTTATGAACAGATGATTCTTATGAATTGGTCATTTTTAGTGAATAAAATATATAGCATAGATAAAATAGTCCAATCTAGTCATGAGAAAATGACACTTTGTCCCCTTGGAATTATAAGGTTCTATCTGACATTTTTGTCAAAATTGAGTTATTCACATATTCTTATTCTGTAACAACTTATTTACATTATGTGATGTTTCTTTTTTTAAGTTGTGTACATTTTGGGACTTTTTTTAGAAAACAAAAAGGTTCTATCTACAAAGTCGAACTCTAACTTGGTTCTATAAGGTTCTATCTGTGAGCCAATCGGCACTTTGAATGTACACACGAGAACCAATCAGGATTGGCTTTCTTTGTCATGTCCCTGAATGCGCCGTGATAGCGGAAAAGATTGCAGAAAATGCTAAATCGGTGAAGAGAAGACTTAATAATTAGTCTAAAAAAATTAGTCTTAAAATGTCTTAAATTTTACAATATTAAGCCTTAATGGTCAAATACTCAATTTAATTGATGGAGTCTTAATTACAACAATAAACATTATCATGTTATTTCAGCCATACTGATGTCTAGAGATAAAGCCATTTTACATGTCCCACTTTCTGTGGAATAAAGTGCTGGTCAGATGTATTACAGTAGCTGCTTTCTGTCTAAACAAAGGGAAAATTAAACTTAAATGGTTCCTGCAATAATGTGTTAAATTACCCACCATATTCCTACCTAAATTTAACATCCGCACTGGACAGAATATTTAGCACTGCCTTTTATGGTTAACTTGAGCAAGAAAAAAATATTCATTCAAAAATATGAAATAAATCATAGAAAGCATTAAATTTAACTTTCTCATGCTTGTCAACACATTGCTACAACACTAATTATATGTTTTAAAACAAAGTATTAGTAAACTGTTTGTGTTTCTTGAAAATTATTGCTTCAAATAATGTTTTGGCAGAAAGAACCTTATATTTCCAAGCGAAAAGTGATTTTTTAGAATTAGAAAGTTCTATCTGCATTTGACCCGTTCCAAAAATCCCCATTTACAAATATGAGAGGATTTTGATATTGTATAGTTAGAATACATTTAGGGTCCCTGTCATGTTCATGTATGAAAGAAACTTGTTCCCCATATAATTTTTGCTATATGGAATACAAAAACTTTGAAGCTCAATATCTCAAAACTGCTCAGAATGCAGACAGATCCTTATAATTCAAAGGGGACGACTTATGTACCAGCTCTTTTTAGTGAATAAAAACATACAGCGTAGCCAAAGCCAAAGTCCAATTCATGTACAAATGACTCTTTTTAACTGGTTCATTTAGTGAGCCAAAAAAAAAAAAAAAGCACACTACACAACCAGTGCAGTTCAATTAAAAAACAAACGAGCCATTCAATTTTTCAAAACACTCACAAACTTAGGAGATCATTTGAATCAGACTGATGGATCCTTGTCAGATCGTTTATGGAATGAAGTTATCATTACTTATATTGATATTAATATATTTTAATATACAGAATGGATGGAATTTATTTTTAATTACAGTATAGTATATACAGTATGTGAACGGATAATATGTATACATAATATGTACACCCATTCAGAGCTGTAATCTTTCTCATAATTTTTTATAATTTTATATATTTTTATAACTGTTTTACACAGAAAAGGCAATTAAAAGCTTACTTTAAAAACTTTTTTTTGTTTTGGTTGTGTTCATTATTATATCTGTTAAATAAAATCAATTGAACTGCATAGTTTGGCCACTATTGTTAAGTTTAACGTGTTTTTTTTGTTGTGTTTTGTTTTGTTTTGTTTTTTTTGTACCAAGTTAGAAGGTTATGGCAGTAGCAGAGAGAGATAATTTTTTTCTCATACAAGCAAAATACATATTTTAACTGAAACTGAATCAACTCACAATCAAGGGCTTGTGAAGTGGGAAATGTATAACCAGACTTACTAATATTCTGCTTAATTCATATTTGATTTTATCTCAAGGTCCAATTCATGGCTGTGACAAGAAGGCTTATGGCTCAAGGTCAAACCACAAGTAATATGAGAGAAAAAGTAATAAACACATGACAGCATCACAAACAGCAACAGAGTAACTCGGAGGTAAAGACCTCACTCACTACAATTTCATTTTGTCTGAACGCCACTAAATATTGACATTCAGCTATATTTCTGTAAAAGCAAGTTGATGATTTCCAGATGAAACTGAATGAGCATTCTTCCAGTGATTTGCCGTTGAAAAGGGGACACAGCCTGGAGCGGTAACAGAGACAATGCTCGATTAACCAACCGCCTCAGTCTACCACGTGTTGCTTAATTACAATAAAACAAGGTCCCATGACGAAATAATCCTTTTGGAATGGCTGCTGGACAAATCTGTCCACATGTCCTTTAAAAAAAGTGCCATTATTCGCTCTGACCGTCCTGCATGACATGGCCCAAGACCACTCTCTAACCATGGAGGGAAAAGCAGAGACAAGTCCAAACCAATGTCCTCATGGAAAGCATTCGCAAAGGCCCAGACATCAGTCAAAACCACAGACCCCTACTTTCACTGTAAGTGAGGGTTTGGGTCATAACAGAACTTCATTTTTCTTCTCCTGTTGCTGCAATGAATATTAACTGCCAGTTTTATGCATTTCAAAACTTGGGGAACATTACAAAGACTGAGTGTGCTTAGTCAAGCATATAAGAGGATTAATGATTCATTCGCTCAACGAATATGAGAATTTCGCCTTCCTTCTTAATGCCGTGCGAGACCCCCAAACGTGGTGGTGATATTCCCACTGGTGGCACAACTATTACAGAATCTATCTGGCTAAGGGGGAATGAGAGAAAGGCAGTCCCCTTTGATCAAGCCACCATCTTCTGAAGACGACGAAACTGGAATACTTGAGCTGCTTAGAATAACTCAAAAGAGCATGCATGATCAGAACATGGTTAAGGTTATGTGAGGTTCTTTTTGTTCAGAAATAACTTCAAACTTCAAACTTTTAAGGTCAATTGCTTGTTTCAACTCTCAACATAATTGCCGTTTACACAGGGACGTTCCATCAACGCCTCAAAAGAGCAGGTGATGGTTGAATGTTTTTCCTTAGAGACAACTTCTCCAGAATTGTGGAGCACAGAACCAGTAGATAATCATTTTCTAATTAAAGGATTATTATATACAGTATAAGCAATGTAAATATTCAGAAGTAATCCCTCTTCAAACGCAGATGGAAAATGCCAAGCAGTTTTTTGATCACATAATGCTAAGTGATTGCAAATTACACGCATCAGTTCTGCATGACGAATTGAGCCGTGAAGAGTAAAACGCAAACACATGAGATGTCTGTGCTGTCCCAGTTTGACATCATTCCATTTTTTAGGGGTGAGTAAGTTTAGGCCTAAGGTTTAGAGTTTGCTCCAAAGGGTCAAGGTTTTGTTGGTTTTCGCACCATTAGGCCCTGCTAGTAGATGTCATTTCTCAGCAAAAAGCATCTTTTCTCAATGTATGGCCATTCAAAATTTTTAGTGTATTTTGACAAATTTTAATTTTAAGTGAATATATTTAATTATATTAGATATTTGCCAGTGCCCAATTTGTTCTTAAAAGCATGAAATGGACTTGGATCAGATAAAGAGGCACTCTTTATGTAATGTACTCCCCCAACAGAATCAGACACTGCTGTTTTTTTACGTAGCACATTTTCCATTATGAATTATGATGAAGCTTAGTTTGTTGGTCTGTTGGGTCGCATTGCTTTCTCACAGAGAAACTCTCCAGAGTATGGTTGGAAATCAAAAGTATCTGATTCCAGAGTTGGAATTGATTTAAGTTCAGGAATCGAATGCTTTTTATAAAAAAAAAAAAAAATTTGATTCCTCTTATCGATTCTTGTGCACACATTTTAATGTAATTTTAAATCATTCAAGAAGAAGACGTTTAAGAGAACTGAACGGACCAATACACACAAAATTGTGTCAAATTATCCTCATAAACACAGTCAGTTTTGTCTTAAGTGAACGTAAACAGTTGAGAAAAACACTATGACTATATTGGCATGTGTTAGGTCTGAAAGGGGTCATGAAGTGAGAAATCAAATTTTCCCTGAGCTTTTGATATATAACAGGTCATCATACTATAAGAATAACCTGTAAGTTTCAGAACTGAAAACTTACTTTTTAGTCCAAAAACAGCTTTAAATGTTACCGAGCCCAGTGTAAGACTCGTCCTGGAATGTGCCTATTTATGACCTAATAGATAGGTGAAAGACCACCTCTGCAGAATCAACACCTACTTCACCATTGCAACTTTGGCCCCGCCCACTGGCGTTAGTGAGATGAGGAAGAGAGAAGAGCACGGGATCACTCACTGGACTAAAAATAACACCTTCCAAAGGATCCTAATGCTAGGAATGTGGTTATTTTATTTATTTTCAACAATGTGAATGTCTCAGTTGAGCATTATATATTTTTTATGCGGTACATTTCACTGTGGATTCTTCGGTAAAAAGTCACAATTTTGGAGCAGGCTTTGCAAACAGACGTTTACGATATGACTTGACAGTAATGCAACAACATGAAAGTAACTGTATTAATTCTGATGCCTGATCTGTGACCAGTGATTTCTGATTTGTAATGATTCATGTACAGTCAGATGTTCTTTGTCAACTTCACATTGTTTCTTTAAGTAGGATGAAAATAATCTGTTATTTAAACTGATTAAATTCTAAATAAAAAAGCGATCAAAGAACGCTCCCTTTGCAATCGCAAGAGCTGTCAATCAAACAGCGCGAGTTTATCAGTGACTGAGTTCTGGAATCGTGTCAAAACTCCTGTAATAATTAACGAATCTCTTATTTACAGTGTGTTTGCACTGTCAGTGAAAGCATTCCTTAGTGTGCAATCGAGTTGCAATGGTGAGATCGCTGCATTCATGTGCTCAACATGTCTGTGATTGGCTAACGTTACATGCTCATCACTGCAACCTTTCATGCCACAATCTAAATATAATGCCATAGATCTAAATATAATCGCCACTTTACATAATTAGTTAACCTTGAGAGCTGTAATAGTAAAAATATGCTAAAATTTTTTGAGAGAGTTAAACATGTATTTCATATGCAAAGATGTTAGCCAATCACAGCAGTGGGTGTTTAAAACTGAAGTCTCACAGCAGACACACCCCTTATTCAGGGTAGGATAATTGCCTTTTATTTCTTCATTATGACAATTTTTAATGTAAAAATCATACTAATACTATAAATGCACCACAGGAAACATTCTAAAACAATAAAACAATGCAGTTAATAACCCCTTTAAATATACCTGCTAATATACCAGCCTAATATGCCTGCTGCCGTCTGTCATTAATGTTATTTAAAGAACTGAATAAAATGACTGAATGACTGAATAACTTTTGTAACTTGGAACTGAACATGGGAATCGATACAAATCGGAATCGATAAGCAGAATTGGAATTGGAATCTCTAAAATTCAAACAATACCCAACAATACAATAAGAGTTCATTTCAATCATGCCAGTCGTTTTTGTGTGACTCCAAGTGCGATTGCAGTGTTCATATATGCCTAAATGAACCAAAATATAGGACAAAACAGCCAGGTTCCAGAACAAATGCTCCAAACAAGCCAGGTGTGAAAACGCTTCACTCGTGAAGTGTTTGGGACTGAGTTCCATCAGTCAATTAATGTCATGACATCATTGTCATTTTCACAGCTCAGGTAATTTGCTCAAAACAACTTGGCTGCAGAACTGAGCAAAAATGACAAATTTCAAATCACATACTTCCAAACAACTGCCACTGAGATGAATGGGAATGCTAATGGATAGCTCAAACCAGGTGTTACAGACCTCCTTGGTTAGGCCTGAAACATATGCAAGTATGTGAATCATCCAGCTAAGCAAATTTGCATTCCAAAACGTGTCAACGCCACGTCAAGTACTATATGAATTGTATTCTTAGCATTCCGAGGTGTTATTTACCGGCCATTAGTGTAATGTCTTTTCTATGGTAAGTTCTTTTTCAGATCAACTACTACAGCTCTATCGCCCCTTCGAGTACTGAAGTTTGCTACCACTATGCAAGAATGCACAGTAAGTATGTACAACGGGCCCACTCGAATGCAATGTGGTGGCCAAGTATTCATGCCTGCATTGTGTTGAGTTTCCTACCATTTGTCTCTGGTTTTAGGGGTTGGTTATGGTTAAGATTAGGAATAGAGTCAAAACTATGATCATTTGATAATGGATGTAGATCGAGGAACCTATCCTACTTGGGTAAATCATGTGGTGCAATTTACACCACAAACTAAAACATGATAGATGTTACTTGTTTCATGACAGGAGGACTACAAGCTCTCAGCTCTCATTAACTGTTTCACATTACTGCAGCCCACTCCAACAAGGCAAGCATTTCCATGGTTTCACAGCAAACAAAGAGCGCACTATCTTTCCAAAGAGTCACTTAAAGTTTCGGAATCTATTTAAAGACGATACAGATGTTGTCGACCACTAAATGAGGGTATGATCAGTGAAGGATCGTTTAAATTCCTGTAGAGCCATTTTGGAGATCTAGACAAGATGATAAATGGTTTGGATAATGAACTGGATATGGGCTGTCATAGATTTTCCTACAGTTCTCACTCATAATCCAAAGTGTGGCTTTGGCAGAGATGGTGTTCTTCTTATCTCTCCTGCAAACCTAATCTGCATTCAACAACCAGAAATTACACTCACTCTGACGCTCTGCTTAACAATTATGACTGCTCAGCGGGACTCAGTATTCATGTCATCTTTTTTAACTACACATGGAGGTCAAAATATGAATATTTATCTTGTACTCTAAATAAGAGCAACATATCCCAAAGCGTGCTGTACTAAATATGCATAATTGCTAAAGTTTATTTAGGAGACATGTCGGTTTTCTAATGCTAATTGCTATTTTATTTTTTTATTTTTTGGTCACACTTTAAGGACCCCTTGAAATTGCTTGATGAGTGTAATTTTATTTCTTGTGTTGAGATATTTCCTATTGAAATAAGAAGTTTGACAAGACATATCAAAGGATTTGTCCTTTTTTACAGCAAACCGCTTCAATTACATCACAGACAAAAAACATAATTGTCAGTTGCAGGTGGTATTGGGGGAGGGACATATTTATTGTACAGAGCATTTGATTGCTGAATCTACACGATTTTTCATATCAAAAGAAAAAATACCGGGATAACCTGGCTTCACTTGAGACTTCCTTGCTTCACGGCATAGTAATGATATGCCAGAACCCGCCGGCACATTGACGTGATTGGTGAAGTTTGTGACATCAGAAACACCAGCGATTTCAAACTCAAAAAGTCTTTAGATCACTGCAGTTTTAAGAGAAAATAATTTGCAATGTTGTTGACTTATGAATTTGCACATGGTTTCTCTTAAAGTATATTAAAAACACTACATAGACATATGTGGTGCTTTTCCACTGCATGGGATGGCTCGGTACGGAACGGTACGACGGCTCGCTTAAATAGTACCACCTCGGTGGAGGTTCCAAGCGTGCCGTAACGATACTAAATGTGACATGTAAACACTGCAGATCACTGATTGGTCAGAGAGAGTTGTCACTACAAGCGTCATTGGATTTGAAACACGAGACACCAAACCCGCTAGATTTAAATAGTCAGCAACAGCCAGCACAGTATCATTTGTTCGTGCAACTTTTTTTAAACTACTTGCTTTAAACAACTGTCGCACGCAACTTAAAAAAAAGAAAAAAAGAAATGGCTGTATCGTGGTCAGTAGATGAGGTGCAGACTTGTTGGTAGCCGAGGAACGGATCCACGGCAGTAAAGGCGGCACAACTACACCACTTTGAGATGGTACTAAACTGCAGTGGAAAAGCAAACCGAAAGCGGGCAAAGCCGTGCCGAACCGAGACAAGTTGTTCCACGCAGTAGAAATGTTTCGCTTAGGTGATGTACAACTAGTCTATTTTGAAATGACTTGGTTTTGCACTAGGTAGGCAGCTCACTAGGCTTTGACACAGAGCTAATAAATCTGCCAGAGCATCTCTTTAAAACTTTATGCAATCTGTCACCTAGAACAAATTAATCGGAGAAATTGCAACTCCAGCTAAAGATGTGGCTTATCTTGGCAAGGATGTGGTGCTTCATACCTCAAAGACAGCTAAGACACATACTCTTTCACATTTCACGAGCCTGTGATCAATCTTTTAGTTACTAGGAGCGAGTCCTGAGGCTCTTTCCTTCTCTGGTTAGTATTCTATACTGCTGAGTCTGCCGCATGCGTCATAAGTCACCCAGAGCCAATAACTGTCCAAGTCCAGCCCCTGCTGGTGTGCAAGTCTTTCACACTTGTGGTGGGATAATGGACATTCTGAAGGCGGAGGGCACAGCAGGGTCTTTGCCCCCTCCCTCCCCCTCCAAAAGACGGCATACATTTCTCCAGTATCTCTGTTCTTTGCCCAATTCCTCTCTCTCTTGCTGTTTAATGCAAAAGTAATAATCCCAGACATACAGAGAGCGTTTTCCCTAAACAGGAATTGACACAGACTATCCATTTCCGCTTGCAGCTGCCTGTATGTCTGTTTATACACTGTGCAGATGCAAGTCCTCTGGAGACCATGTGGGCTGGATGATACAATGGTCATAAAACAAATATGACAAATCAAATGCCTAGTCACAAACTGGAAAATACCGTACAGGAATAGTTCATTAGTCATTTAAAAGAAAAGAAAAAAAAACTTCCGCCATTATTTACTCATGTAATTATAAACCCGTATGAATTTCTTTCTTCCAATGAACACAAAAAGAAAACTTTTGACTTTTGAACAATGGGGACTGTAACTTTTTAAACTTTAAGGACACAAAAGCATCATAAAATGTATCATGAACTCAAGAATCACTTCAGCATAAAGATCAGACTCAAACAAACAATTCATTGACAAATTGCAACTTTGCTCCAAGGGCTGATGTGATGCCTTCTTATTATGTCCATTTATAATTTTTCTTTTTAAAAATATCTTTTTAGCTCACCAAGGCTGCATTTATTTGATCTAAAATACATTAAAAACAGTAATATTGCAGCATATTATTAAAATAACTGTTTTCTATTTGAATGTATTTTAAAATTTATTCCTGTGATGGCAAATCTGAACTTTCAGCATCATTACTCCATGATCCTTCTGAAATCATTCCAATATGCTGATTTACTGCTCAAAAAACATTTTCTATTATTATCAATGATGAAAACAGTGCTGCTTAATATTTTTGTGGAAACCGTTTTCAGTATTCTATGACAAATAGAAACTTTAAAAGAACAGCATTTATTTGAAATGCAAAACTATAGCCTTATAAATGTCTTCACTGTCAATTTTGATCAATTTAATGCATCCTTGCTGAATGAAAGTATTAATTAAAAAAAAATGTACCCACCTCAAACTTTTGAATGGTAGCGTACATAGCTACTTAACTTGTGTGATTTTTTTCTTCTTAAATTTGTATTAAATATATTGTTAATGTCCCCCTGTAGTCAATAATTGTATCCCTTAAAACTCATCTTTAAACACCAAAATGCCATAGGCTATTTATTTATTTATTTATTTTTTAAATGTGAAAAAAATTATTCATGCCTTAAAATAGCTTGAATGTAACTCTACACCATTGCTTCATTTAGTATACGCGGACCATGAATATGCAAATTAGCCTCGCCTCCACTCACTCACACCAGCTCAGAGATCCACTCGGTCAACTTTACTGTAGTAAACGTTGCACAATGGCAAGTGGAAATACTGGTTTAATTCTGCCATATATGTTTGAGCGAAAAACTGATTCAGAAGAAGTGAAGAGTGAGTTATACAGTCTACAAATCGATGTATCAGAATGGTAATGCGTTTTATGTATCGCTCTCTAATACATAACGGTAATTAATATGATTAGCCTTTTGCTTGACTATGTTATCAAACAGCTAATAATGAGTTGCTAATGTTACACAAACACCGGGATATATACCAACAGAAAAATATACCGGGATAACCTTGCTTCTCTTGAGACTCCCCTGCTTCGCAGCATAGTAATGATATGCTAAAGCCCGCCCCTCATGTTGATGTGATTGGTTACTAGGTTTATTTTTAAAAAACCCTAATCTATTATTAACTCACAAGCAGATTTAACATTTGTCCCGTCTACCACTGGTTGACAGACAGATAACCTTGCCTTAAACTCACAGTATTGGTTAAGCCAATGAGATTTAACATTAAAAGTTTGAGTTGTTTTCAACATGAAAGCAATACAAAAGAGCAAAGGTAAGAATCCATATGATTAATGGTGGCTGTTCACATTGAGCATGCAGCGTAAGCACAATACATTAAGACCATCTGTTTGGTCCAATATAGTTCAGCTTGGTCAATAAACCATGAATGACCAAAGAGCTGCTGTTACTGATGAATTCAAGGAGTCTCCCCTCTGTATCTCTAATGAGCACATAAAGTTAACCATAAAGGCCGTCTCATTGCTATTCATAGGAAAGAGCACAGCCTGGTATTACAGAGCCTTTTCCATTTAGTAAAACCACCACAATCTCTTGTTAGAGAGTGACGCTCATGCATACAAGACCAATAACTGTATCTAGAGCACTAGACCATTGTGACCCTTTCATTGCGGTTGCCCTTGGAGACCTCGGTGTGTTAATGAATTGACCTGTTTTGTGATGGGAATAGTGATGGGCCTCACCGATCACAAGTCGTTAAGAGTTTGACCTCTACGACCCCATCACATGACTCTCCTGCAAGGCTATCAATAAAGGCCATCAATCTGTAGAGTACTAGAGTCTCTATATATATATTTATACAATATATATTATATATATTATATATATATATATATATATATAAATACAGTGCTCAGCGTAAATGAGTACACCCCCTTTGAAAAGTAACATTTTAAACAATATCTCAATGAACACAAAAGCAATTTCCAAAATGTTGACAAGACTATGACTATGTTAACTTATAACATGAAAGTAAGGTTAATAATATAACTTAGAGAACAAAATTTTCAGTTTTACTCAAATTAGGGTGATGCAAAAATGAGTACACCCCACTGAAAGTCTCTGGAGCAAAGCTAAATTTTAGACTACGAATGTCTAATTTAACAAGAATTCAACCACAGGTGAGTCTAATTATTCATTACACAGGTGTCCAGCAGACAGTTGACTATAAAAGGGTGTTAAAACCCCTTCCCATTTCATGCTGTCAGCAATGGCACCACATGGAAGAGAAATGTCACAAGACCTGAGAAAGAAAATAATTTCTTTACACCAGAAAGGTGAAGGCTACAAGAAGATCAGCAAAGCTTTACTTATCAGTCAGAACACTGTAGCAAAAGTGGTACAAAAATTTAAAAAAGATGGAACTGCAACCATCTCACAGAGACGTCCAGGTCGTCCACGGAAGTTAACACCTCGACAGGAGCGTCTTCTGATGAGAAGGATTGAAGAAAATCGGCATGCAAGTTCACTGCAGTTATCTAAAGAAGTAGAAAGTCAAACTGGGGTGCCGTCCACGAAAGAAGCCTCTCCTAAAGCCCAGGCACAAAAAAGCCCGCCTAAAGTTTGCCAGGGCCCATGCTGACAAAGATGAAGATGATTGTGACTCTATACTCCAGAGTGATGAGACCAAGATAAATGTTTTTGGAACTGATGGCTTCAAAACTGTATGGCGTCGCAAAGGTGAGGAATACAAAGAAAAATGCATGGTGCCTACAGTGAAACATGGTGGTGGCAGTGTCCTTATGTGGGGCTGCATGAGTGCTGCTGGTGTCGGGGAGCTGCATTTCATTGATGGCATCATGAATTCACAGATGTACTGCTCTATACTGAAAGAGAAGATGCTACCATCACTTCGTGCCCTTGGTCGTCGTGCACTTTTCCAACATGACAATGATCTTAAACACATTTCTGAAGAAGAACAGGGTGAAAGTGATTCAGTGGCTCCTGATCTGAACCCAATCGAACACCTATGAAGAATTCTGAAAAGACGAGTTGAGCATCACTCTCCATCCAGCATCCAGTCTCTAAAAAAGGTCATTCTTGAAGAATGGAAAAAGATAGATGTTGCAAAATGTCGCCAACTTGTTCATTCCATGCCTAGAAGACTTGGTGCTGTCATTAAAAACCATGGAGGCCATACAAAGTACTAGATGTAGGAGTTTTTGTTGTGGGGTGTACTCATTTTTGCATCACCCTAATTTGAGTAAAACTGAAAAATGTGTTATCTAAGTTATATTATTAACCTTACTTTCATGTTATAAGTTAAACAGATGTTATATTAAACTTAGTCTTGTCAACATTTTGGAAATTGTTTTTGTGTTCATTGAGATATTGATTAAAATGTTACTTTTCAAAGGGGGTGTACTCATTTACGCTGAGCACTGTATATAGGATATTAGATGGAAAAACCTAAACAACCTAAAAGTTTTAGTAACATTGTCTTGGCAACTAACTAAAATAAGTTCATTTTTAAATAAGAATAAAATAAAAAAACAAAAACATTTAAAAAACTAACAAAAAAAAAAAACTAAAGTTGAAAATATAAAAAGCTAATTCAAAATATTAATAAATACTAAAATAACACTAATTCTGTCATTCATGTTGTTCCAGACCTGTATGATTTTTTTTTTTCTTCTATGAAACACGAAATAAGAAATTTTTCAGAATGTCCTAGCTGCTCTTTTACATACACTTAAAGTGAATTGGGGATGAAGGATGTCAAGCTCCATCAATGACTAAAAAAGTACCGGAAAATAACCATAACCGTAAATGTCATGCCATATTCTAAGTCTTCTGAAGCCACATGATAGCTCTCTGTTAGGAAAATCTTTTAAATGTCATGTACATTTGAAGTCATTGACGCCACCACTGGATCTCACGTCTTGTAAACAATCACAAGTTTGAACACGTGCAAGTATGAGATTTAAGAATACTAACTTAACTTGCATTGTACCATGGTAATTTTTGTCATTTTTTTTTAGCTTAACATCCTCTGTCCTCATTGACATCTTCTGCTGTGTTCCACATTTAAACTAAAGTAATACAGTTTTAGCATGACATCAGGAACTATTCCCTTAATTTACTGTACATGATGTGTATATCATATTTTATGAAGACTAAGATCGTATTTATGACCTAGTGCAAGCATGTTTGTCCTTATATTTCAAACAACATACTCAGGCTGCAGGCATGCAGGGATCTGGTATCAAGCTACAGCAATTTAAGTCTCAGATGTCATATATCTCAGTCTACAGTGACACCAGATCAGTCCTAAATGAGAAACGATTTTCTAAGCTGAAAATGAATTATGCACCCTAAGAGCTCTCAAATAACCTCGATATGTTTCAATACATGATAATCTACAAGAGAAATTGTAGCCTAAACACAGTGAGCCAGAAAATATATACAACCATAAAAAAAAATGCAATTCAGATGTGCTTATCATGAACACTGACTGCAAAAAATATGTTCCATGCTAAAAATGCAATATGTAAGAGATCATTTACAGTCCGTTCGGTAATTATTGTGACTGTCAGCAAGTCATCAAAGGGGGGTACATTATAAATATATAAATAAATGGACATGAAATATAAATTTGAGGTTTTAGAAAAAAGCTTTCAGATTAGCCTTAAGCTTCAACTAAGTAAAATAGTCCATGGCATCTATTAAAAAAATGAACATGAACAGTGCAACAACATAACAATACTAATTTATATATTAATAATCTGCAACTTTATGTAGTGTTGCTGTTATGTTGCTGTACATAACAGTGAAATATACAGTTGAGCAGTCATGTATGAAAATATTTCACTGCTTAATGACGCGATTGACCCATCGGAATCAAGTAAAGACTTGCGTATTAAAACTGGCTTTTATATCAAGTGAGTAAAAAAATACGCATTTTGCCACAGTTTTGTTGCAAAACTATAATGGAAAAAAAAAAAAAAAAATCGTGAAGCAGCATATTACTAAAATAGTTTAATACGTTATTTACTTTTACTGTAAAAACTTTAACATTGAGAATTTTCAAAGAAACATTTCTCAAAGAAAAAAATGTCTGTACAAAAGATTATTTGATGAAGTACACGAGTCTTTGTAGTAGGTCTGCAGTGCAATGGTCTGCAGCAGTGCTGTATGGTACAGGATGTATGTGATGGCGTGTAATGCATATAACACGCTACACAAATAACTCGACTGTAGGTGAACAGAATAACCTACCGCACAGTTTGGTAAAATGAGAAGTACATCAGTTGTTCAGAGAAAAAATGACAAGCACGCAAAGAAACAGCCTGTTAAAGGTGTAAAATGTGTGTGTGAAACGAAGAAATACCTTTTCACTGAGTCGCACGATCTGATTCATTTTTTCTTCATCTTGAAGGAGCTCCCGTAGTTCACTGCTATTGAGGACCCTGTACCCATCTGGGTAAGAGTTCACGTCCCTTTTCTGGGACATTCTTGTCCCCGTGAGGCGCACTAAACAACTCCGTTTGCCAGCCATTTAACTTCCATTTTGCTCACGCTCGGCGCCAAATGTACGTGAACACGGGAGTGGTGCTTGAGAAGCTCTCGTCGGCATGAAGGCGCACCACTGACTGTTTGCGAAGACAATGCACGGAGAGACTATGGAATACGTTTACAGATTCCAACAGTTCCGCATTCCACCGCAAGGAGGCGCTGCGCCGCAGCAGTTAGAACATGCCATACATAACATACAAAATACAGAAATCAGTCACACACGGCAGAGATAATGCGAACATAAACCTGAAATCTGCAAAGAACATTTCTGTGAACAAATTTTATTTCAAAAATTTTAAAAAGGGGGAAATATATATATATATATATTTATAAAAGAAATGCTATTTTAAAAATCAGATTTTTTCCCCGTGTTGTTATTGTTAACTAAAACTAAAACTATTAAACATTGTTTTCGTTAATTGAAATAAAGCTGGAATAAAATGTATTATATATCAATTTTATCTTGGCAACTAAGTAAAATACGTTTAAAGTCACCACATGAAATCAAAACTGACAATTATTTATTTATGGAATATTGTTGTATATATTATAAATGATTTATCTCATGCATATTCTTTTTTTTAAACATATTTTTATTGAACATTAAACATGTAAAATGACAAGAAAAATATCCCAAGAATATAAATATTTTAACCACCTTCCCATAACCCCCCTCCCCATCCCCATCCTCTCATTCAGATTATTATTTTTTATTTTTTATTTATTTGTTTTCTCTGGGATGGTTGTTTTATTACAGTAAACAACAAGAGCAAAATTATACAATAAAATATGCGATTATGGTCATGATCGCAAAGTAAACCTAGAGTGTGTAGAAAATATTTTTATTCTAAAATATTATTTCCTAAATTAATAAATGTAAAATTTTATCTATCAACTTTTAAAATTGTATTATTTATCAGTTTGTTTTAACTGTATGTCCAAATTAATATATATATTTCACTTTCAGTGTGCTACACTGTAGGCTAAAATTACAACTCTCCTTAATAAACTACAAAACCCGCGATTCAACAGAAAAGGGCTAGACGTCTATTGGTGGATTTCTCTGACGTCTTTATTCTACGACAATACAGAAAAATATGGCGGCGTTTGCGGGAGATCGCTGGAGGGAAGCGCTTAAGAACCACGATATCTTCAATAAATTACAAGAGAGGCTTCATTTAGAACCACAGGGGACTAGCAAAAGAATAGCCAAGAACCTTACGTTTTGTCTGAATGGCGACCTTTTTATATGGGATAGTGTTGAGAGTGTGTTTTACACCACAAACCTGCGACAGCTGAACACTGACGGCGACACAGACACTTCTAAATATCAGGTGAGTGTCTTTAAATATTGTCTGTCTGGTATAGTTATTTTACTGACGATGTGTAAATAGTGACCGAACTCTCCGCAGACTCTGCTGTGCATCAACCCGCCGCTGTTTGAAGTGTGTCAGGTTCTCGTCAGCCCTACGCAGTATCATGTGGCTCTCATCGGTAAGCGTGGAGCGACTATACTGGAACTGCCGCAGCGCTGGGGCAAGAGGTCAGAGTTTGAAGGCGGACGCATCCAGATCAACTGCAAGTGAGTGAACTTCAGGTTTAGGAGAGCTGCATTATTCCTCCATAAGGTTCTTTGGTTTTTAATTCTTTTTTTGTTGTTGTTCACAGGACGATTCCCGTGGCTGAACGCTTCTTTACCAGTTCTGCTTCTGTGACGCTCCGACAAGCTGCCTGGTATCCCAGTGAAACTGAGGAGCCTCATCTAGTTTTACTGACCTCAGATAACACCATGAGGTATCTGAAATAAATGTCTGACAGCGGTGTTGAAGATGTCTCTCCAAATTACAGAATTACTGTTATTATTGTGCTAGGTTTTACAAAGAATGTATTTTCCCCCCAGATTTTATAATCTTAAGGAGCCGCAGTCCCCTGCCAAAGTTTTATCTGTGTCTCAGTTGGATGAGGACAGCAGTGTTCATACAAGAGGGTAAGATTGTCAGTTTTCTTCCAAACGACAACTTCGCTGCTATTTTATCAACTGGTATAAGGTGCAACAGTTGGGTTCCAGAAGTAAAAACTCCATAAGGAAATTTATTTTGAACAATAACTTATAAACATTTAAAGACAGACTTACTATGGGCTGAGAAGTTGTTAATCCATGGTATTTGCTTCTGCCGAAGCCGTCAGCCCGTATTATTTAAAATTATTTTTTTAAATAATCGCGTTTAACAGTGGAATTCTTGGTGAAAAACTACATTACCCATGATGCTGTACAGAAAATTACACCAATCAGAGTAAAAAAAAAAAGCAACATGCTACAAAATAGCTCTTTAGCCCCGCCTACTCCCATGAAACACTATGAATGATGTAATTGAGTGGATCTCCCTATGCTCTCAAAATACTGAAATATATATTTTTGCAATAAGCTTAAAATATATTGTTTTTATACATTTAATCAACGTTCGTAAATGAGTAGTTTTATATTTCACCATTGTTTTTAATTCGATTATGCTGTTTGCACTGCTTCATGGGATTGTAGTTCTTTTCCTCACTAAATCCATTAATTACACAGTTTTGTATATTTGTCTTTTTTCCAATTTTCAAAAAAACAAATTTGCTTCAAATCAAAGTTTGTAGTGTTGTGATTCACCTCGTAGCTAATTTGCTTGGTTCATGGTTTATAACTCTTTAACAAAGACTATTTTAAAATCCCTATGGGGAAAAAAATAAATGGAAAAAAAAAAACTTCCGGAACCATCGCCGGAACGCCTGATGCTATGAGTATTCTGCTTGGATCAGGGTTATTATTGTTAACCAAAACTAAAGTCATAAAAAGTAATTTGACATAAAACAAACATTAACTGCAATAAAATAAAATGTTAAAAACTAATTTTATTTCAGCTGGTTGCCAAGGCAACAGTTCTCATTTTTGTTTAGTTGAAGTACTAAAATAATTGCAACTAAATCAATTAAAACTAAAACGTAATAACTATATAGACGTATTTGTAACATTTTACAATAAACACTTTCCATAATTTAATGTTGGTTAATGCATTAACAGCAAAAAAATTGTTAGAGTATTTATTAATCTTTGTTAACGTTAGTTAATAAAAATACAACTGTTCATTGTTAGTTCATGTTTGCTCAGGTCCATTAAATAACAGTATTTTTTTGTTTATTGTTAACTAATATAATTAATTAACAAATGTAACCTTATTGTAAAGTGTTACTGACATATTTAAAAATAATAATGACAAAATACTCTTATTAACAAAAACTATAATATAAAAATGATAATATAAATTAAAATAATGTAATATAATAATAAAAAAATATATAAAATAAAAAATGATATAGAAGTAACACTGGCTTGGATCTTAAAATGAGGTGTTAAGATATAAATTTACTGATATAAACCAAATAACTGAAGTCGTCCTTTCTGCAGGCGTTCCTATGCAGCATCTCTGGGAGAGACGGCTGTGGCGTTTGACTTCGGACCGCTGGCGGATTCTCCTCATCTGAGCAGTTTGCATGTGAAGCCGGAGCTGCTGGTGTATCCACTGTACATACTATACGGGAATGGAGAGACATTTTTGAGCCATATCTCTCTCACACACAGGTAACAATCACATGTCTATAACTGTGTAATGATAGCGTTAAACAATACTCAATGGCAAAAATATGAAATTTGGCTCACTGGATAAGTGTGGAAAAAAGAAAACAGAGTATGGAAAAATGTCTTTTTAGATTACTGCACCTATTCAGTTTACTATAATATAAAATTATGAATTTCTAAAAAATGTATCATACAAGCATCATCTTTTTCATGGCAAAAGTATAGTGATCATTTAGTGATTATCAAACTTGACTGAATGAATTCAAGGCACACATTTTCATTTTGTAAACCATAAGAGAATTTCTTTTGGACTACACTTAAAAAATGTGCATGTGCCACTTAAAGCAGCAACAGATTGCTGTTTGGTGATCATGCAACATCAAACCACATTTACAGTGTCAAACTGATGTGTGAATATATGCAGGTTATAAAGCATTTTAGGTTTCTTCTCATTATGTAAGTGCATGTTATCACTTTGAGAGAACCAATGAAAGAAAAAAACAGAAAATTAAAATATTTACAGATGACCTTACAGTATACCAAAAATAATGCTGTATGAACCATTTAAGTATGGTCTGAAAAATCTACAGAGAGGTTTGGAATTTTGAAATGGAAAATATGTAGGAACCCTGTAGTGTTGTCAAAAGTACCGACTTTGGTACCAATCGGTACTGAAATTTTAAAAATGTGACGATACCAGCATTTCCCCCTATCATTTTGAGCGCTGTTGAGCAGATTCTTAAACATGATTGGCCATTGTGTTCACGCGCTCAACAGATATGTCTGTGATTGGCTATAATGATCAACGCTTCAAAAACAAGAACCCTGCAAAAAAGTGAAAATGTAAATTATATGTAGATCTATACAACTGGGATACAGTATAATGATCTGTATGGGTGAATATTATGAAACCAAGAACATGTCCAGGAACATAATTAAGTTCAAAATCAGGCGAAGGAAATAAAAAGGCTTAAAGAAATTTGAGCCCATTTTTAAGACTATTCTGAATTGTTTTCAGTCTTGTTATTGTTATCTAAAACTATTAAAAATCATTTTCATTAATTAAAATAAAGCTGAAATACAATTAAGTATAAATATCAGATGAGAAACTTTAACTTAAAAAACTTAATTAGAATGAGAATTAGAAATGTTGAGTTGGCAACTAACTGAAATAAAATAAGTATAGGTTGAAGTGCTAAAATTACTAAAGCTAAAACTTGTATAAATATAAGTTAAACCTAAATAAAAATATATCATTTACAAAAACAAATTGAAAACCAAAAATTTAAAAATAAAAGGTAATTTAAAATACAATAATAGTATATAAATAATGCTAAAATGTATCTCTATTTGGCATTACCATGATGTGAAAAAATGAAGTAAAAGCAATATGTGTGTATCTTCGATAATGTTAATTCCAACATTTACTAATACATTATTGAAATCAAAATGAACAGACAACAATGAACAATTTTATTTTAATTAACTAATGTTAACAAAAACTAATAAATACTGTAAGAAATGTATTGCTGTATCATTTTAATTTAATTTTAATTAATACATTAACTAACATTCACTAATGGGACCATATTGTAAATAGTGCTGTATATATAAATATATACATACCTTTTCAGTTTTTCTTGATATTCACCCAGATGCATCATTTTAAATTTCTGCATGTATATTTGTGGCTCTAAACATCTTTTTCTTGTTTCTTGTCAAAATGAATGATTTATTAATGTGTATCCTAGCCTGTCCGAGAGATTTGCTCCATTAATCTTCAGTTTTTCTCCTAGTATCAGTAATTTAGGGAAGCCAGTGGGCCCATTACCCATGTACCCCGCGGCAGAAGACAACTACGGCTATGATGCGTGTGCTGTGCTCTGCCTGCCTTGTGTGCCCAACATCCTGGTTATTGCCACTGAATCAGGAATGCTGTACCACTGTGTGGTGCTGGAGGCAGAGGAAGATGAGGATGGCAGAGTAAGACAGACAGATTAAATTCAGTCCAACCATCTTACATATCATCAAATGCAACTTTTACAGTGTGAGAGATGCTGAGCTCCTGTGTTTGTGCATTCAGGCTGTAGAGAGATGGTCCAGAGGCTCAGAGACTGTGCCTTCACTTTATGTGTTTGAGTGTGTGGAGCTGGAACTGACACTCAAACTGCCTGCTGGGGGGGAGGAGGAGGACATTATAGAGTCAGACTTCACCTGTCCAATCAGATTACACCGAGGTGAGGAGGTCACACAAGCACTCACCATATATATTGGCTACATCCTAATTTGAATACTTGTATTTAGAGTTGTAAAAAGTACCTACTTCGGTACCTAGTCGGTACTGACATTTTAAAAATGTGACGCTTTGAGCGCTGTTGAGTGGATTCGTGAGCGGATTCTGATTGGCCATTGTGTTCACGACTCATCGGATATGTCTGTGATTGGCTTCAATGATCAACGCTTTAAAAACGTAAGTAGTCATCAATGAAGCTCTTCACCAAGTGCTTACACAGATACACAAGGAAGCGTTTGAAAGCAGGTGTCTATTGCAGACCAGTCCGCTGATAGACGCCTGCTTTCAAACGCTCCCGCTTTCAAAACGCTTTCAAATTCAGACACTTCCATGTGCTTTCAAACGCTGCAGTGCGTTGATCATTGTATCCAATCACAGACATATCTGATGAGTGTGTGAACACAATGGCCAATCAGAGGTGTTTACGAATCCGCTCAACAGCGCTCAAAGCGTCACATTTTTCAAATTTCAGTACCGATAAGTACCGAAGTTGGTACTTTTGTCAACTTTACTTGTATTACACCATAAAGATACGGAATTTGCTGGTGATTAGAGTAAAATTGCTTTTCACTATATACTACTATATCATAAAATTGCATCTTGAAACCACAAAACTCTTTGCATACTGTCTGATTTTGCAAGTCAGCATTAGCATCAAGCTAAATTCTACTTAGCCATTAGCTTCTGTACCAGCTTTGGCCTCACTTTCCTTTTGAACGGTAAAAAGTTTTAGAACAACTCTTATTCTGCAAGGTATCATGGGTAGTATTTTGCCAAAATGTAAAAATTACCATTCAAAATTTTAGAATCATTAAGTATTAAAATAAAATTTGTAATTAAAAATATAAATAAAATTAATTTGCTCTTATTCACCAAGGATGAATAAATTGACATTTATAAAGTTCCAGATGACTATTTTACGGTATGACACTTCACTCTGCTGCATAACCATTTTCAACTGTGTGAATTATAAGAAAGGTTTCTCAAAACATTAGATTTTAGAACTTCTTTAGGTAAAAAGAATTATGTAATGTTTTTTAGTAGACTGGAGTAATGGCTGCTGTGCCATTTTGGATAAAACTTTAACTTTTTACAATGTAATAAAAAATATTCAAAATGTGTGTGTGTGTGTGTCTGTGTGTGTGTGTGTGTGTGTGTGTATATATATATATATATATATATATATTTAAATTTATTTATATATTTATTCATTTATTCAAAAAGAGATCATGATTCTCCCACGATTCTGAATAGACAGCTAAACAAAATAACATGTAGAGATTCTGACAAAATGTTAATTGCTGCAGTAATGCAGCATAAAAAAATGTTAATTCACTGACTCACTCATAAAGACTTTACTTGTTTCATTACTGGATGAATCAGCATTTTTGAACGAATCTCTAGAATGAATGATTCAATGACATAATTTTTTTTTAAGTCGATGTAATTGATACAATCTTTATGTGAAGAGTCAAGTTACTTTCAAAAGGTGATTTACTCCATTTTGATTACTAACGTATCATTGCTTATATCTAAGCTATAAACTTTTATCCCAGTACTTCTGTGAGAATGTTTGTAGCACAGAAATAATGTTACTTTCAGCGTCATTACGCCAGTTTTCAGTGTCACATGATCCCACAGAAATCATTCTAAAATGCCGATTTGGTGCTCACGAAACATTTCTTGTTATTATCAGTGTTGAGACGTTTTCTGCTTAATACTTTTGTGGAAACCATGATAGATTTTCCTCAGGTTTCTTTGAGTAGAAATTTAATTTAGTGCATCCTTGCTGAATAAAAGTACTAATTTCTGTCAAAACCCTCTGTTTCAGACCCTCTGTGTCAGCACAGGTATCACTGCACCCATGAGGCCGGTGTGCACAGTGTAGGACTCACCTGGTTTAAAAAACTACACAAGTTTCTGGAGTCTGGTGAGCACATCCTCTATTTGCATTTAATTATTTACAATCACAGCACCAAAGTGGAGTGTTTGAGGAGCTCAATATGTATTGTATTTTGTTATTGTGTGTTTTTATGTGCAGATGAGGAGGATAAAGACAGTCTGCAGGAGCTGGCAGCAGAACAACGCTGCATAGTGGAGCACATCCTGTGTACCAGACCTCTCTCTAACAGGTTAAAGAACGCTTGCAGGAAATTAACATATCAGTGCTGTGGTATCAGAAGCAGCATATAAAGCTAAAATCCCAGATCTCTTGTAAAACAAAAGGCCAATTTGCAAATGTTTAAGCAAACCTTAAGAGACGCTGAGTAAGCGCTGTAGATTACTGGTGCTTATTTAAATTCTCCTCTTGTCCCATGTCTCTCTCTTTCAGTTTGCCGGCTCCTGTTCGTGGGTTTTGGATAGTGTCAGACCTGTCCCTTGGAGCCACCATGATCTGCATCACGAGTACCTACGAGTGTCTTCTGCTCCCTCTTCTGTATGTGGCGAGCACTTTCTGGCTCCTTTCCTTATTTGTTAGATTAGGGTTTCCCAAATGGGGCTTGTGAGGGAACTGCAGAGGGTTTGTGAGTTGATGAAAAGCTAATAATTAATTATATCAAATGTAAAATTAAAATAAATAAATGAGGCTACACGATAATAGCGATATAGTTTAATTTAATTAACTGCGCTGTTTCAGAGGTTTTTTTCTTTTATTTTACAGTAAAATTGTAATTTACAACCAGTGTTATTTTAGTATCATTGAGATACTTTTATAGTTTTTATTATTTTGAATTCGTTTTTATATTCCAGTTTCATTTTAATTTTAGTTAAACTTTTAGTAATTTCCTTGTATGTTTTGACATTTTTGTTATTATATATATTTTAAATATGTCTATGTAGTTTTTATTAATTTTTATTTCAGTTTTAGTTATTTTAGGCCATCAAATAAGTCTTGCCTTACTATCTAGCTGAAATGAAATGAGTTTGTTTCAGTATATTTTATTTCATTTCAGTTGACATTCATTTTATTTCAAGTGACGAAAAGGTTTTTTTAATGGTTGTGGTTTTATTTTTTGTCAATTATAATAATCTTGTTTACAACAGGATAATATAATATATTTCTGTCTTTCTCTTTTTTTTATAATTGGAGTTAAAACATAATAATAATAATAATTGTTATTATTAATAGTATTACTATCATCAACATTAGGGAGCCGTGAACATGAGAATGTGTTGTTAAATTATTGACTTAAAATCTTGGGGTACTTTAAATAAATCTTGTACAGTAGTTTAGCTGACAAAAAAATGTGGGAACCCCTGTGTTAGATTATATTTGGAAGTTACTTTGCCATATTTTTATGTTGTTAGTAACATTTTCTTTTTAAATCTCCATGTAGAAGCTCTATTCGTCCCCCGTCCCCTCCGTTGCTCTGCTCTCATCCGGGGGCGGGGACAGACAGCTCTCCTCTGCGTGGATTGGCTGAAGACTCTTTTGAACAGCATATTCGTAACATCCTGGCACGCAGCTCGACCAATCCATTAATGCTGAGGTAAAGTGTGACCGCTTCTACTAACATTCATTTTTATAGACCCTGCAAAAAAAAGCTTAAACCAGCTTAAGATGTTTTACATGGTTGTAAATGATTGATCACCTGGACTGTCTCATGGTAGACTACCTTGAACCAGCAACAAACCACCTACTATTATCCAAAAACCAGCTTAACCACCTTTGTTTTTTTGTTGTTGTTGGTTTTTTTTGCATTATGTGACACTGGTTTGTGATGAATGGCTTTCTCTCTCTGTGTGTGTGTTTTAGAGCAGGGGATAAGGACTCGTCCCCTCCTCCTTCAGAATGTCTGCAGCTGCTAAGTAGAGCCACACAGGTGTTCAGAGAGGAGTATATCCTAAAACTGGGCCTGGCTCATGAAGAAATGCAGAGAAGGTACAAGATAAATTTTTTTTAAAGCTGGTATTTTGAAACCATATTTTCTCTTGCCGTTTGTATCTCTTACATGTTAATATATACAAAGTAATATAGATAACTAAATCAAACAAGCAAGTTTTTGAGCCGGTATGTTGTCTGCATTTACATGTATTGACCAAATTAAACAATATTATGAGTATGAATTTAAACAGCATTAAGAATTTTTTTTTTTTTAAATAAATTTTTTATTCAACAAGGATAGATTAAATTGATCAAAAGTGACATTAAAGACTTTACTAAAGACTTTTGCATTGTTACAAAAGATTTATATTTCAAATAAATGCTGTTCTTTGAAAAATCATTAAAAAAATGCATCACAGTTTCCACAAAAATATTAAGCAGCACAACTATTTTGAACATAAGAAATGTTTCTCAAGGACCAAATCAACATATTAGAATGATTTCTGAATGATACACTAAAAATTGACTGAAAATTCAGTTTTGCCATCATAGGAAGAAGTTACATTTTAAAATGTATTAAAAATAGAAACAGTTATTTTAATCTAATAATATTTCACAATATTACTGTTTTTACTGTATTTTTAATTAAAACAATGCAGCCTTTGTGATCATATGTTTGAAAAACATAAAAACAAATCTTACCGACCCCAAACTTTGAAACTGTACTCTAAGCACTGTGGTATTTCCACTGTACCATGGTACCAATGCAGTACTATCCAATTACAGCACTGAATGCTCTAATTTAATTCTGAAGTAGAATATGTTCAGTAGTGTATAAAAGTCACCATAGTTTTGTTCCAAATAAAGTTTATTCAATTTATTCTTTAGTATTGTATGATTGCGGTCCATTTAATTAAATACAGCTGTTGTAATAACAGTTCATTTTATGATTCTCTCACTTTTAGAGTAAAGCTCCTGACTGGACAGAAGAATAAACAGCTGGAGGATCTTGCTCTTTGTAGAGAGGAGAGGTGACCACAGCACTGCCTGAATAACATGAATCACAACCACACGTACAGAAACACATTTAGCTCAGTTGAATCACAGAGAAGAACTAAATGTATGAGTACTACAAAGAGACACATCACACTAGAGGGCACAACCTCAAGTTATTATAGAGTGTGGTAAACAGCTGAAATGTATGAGTGGGCTGAGAACAGGAGTCATAAATGCTGTGATTTACTGTGTTAGGTGCACTGTGCTGAATTTGAAAAATGTGATGGTGTGTTGTAGGAAAAGCCTGACGGAGGCCGCAGAACGACTGGCTGATAAATATGAAGATGCCAAGTACCGTCAGGAAGCCATCATGAACAGGTTCACCTTCCTGTGAATTTAGTTGAATAGAAAAAAAATGTTGATATAGTCATGTTTAAACAACTCATTTATTGAAACTAAGTTGCTAAAACCACTTGTTCATGTGTGTAGAGTAAAACAGGTTTTGGGAAGTCTGCGCAGTCAACTTCCTGTGCTGTCAGACAGTGAGAAAGACATGAGGAAGGAACTGCAAACTATCCACGATCAGCTCCGTCACCTTGACAACGGCATTAAACAGGTCCGTTCTGTCTCTGTTTTTTCTTCGTCAGTTTAAGCTGCTTCACTATATTTTATTTTGGCTGTTTCTCTCTGTTGCCATGAGTGGAGCGGATGTCATTTCCCCAGTGTCATTGTGTGCTGTAATGTGTTCTCAGGTGAACATGAAGAAAGAATATCAGAAGAAGCAGATGAATACAGGAGCATCTCCAGCTCGCTCTAGCCTCACACTCAACGCCCACCAGAGGAAGTGTGTGCAGGGAGTGCTGAAAGAACAGTACGTACAGAGTTGCCACCTGTTTTGTTTCACACATACACTAAAGCAACAAATGTCAATGCGAGTGTGCACCATTTATACTGTAAAGTGAGAGCATGTATTGGAAGACATGCTGTGATGTTGAAAAAAACCTCATACAAGTTATTGTAATGCAAAAAACAATTCCTGTTACTGTTGTGCAAAAAATCTCAGACCTGTTACTATAATGCCGAAAAACCTCATCCCTGTTACCGTAGTGTGCAGAAAACCCAACTGTTAGTGTAACACGCAAAAAGGTATCTCCATTACAGTAACAAACATCCCTGTTATTGTTATGCAAAAAACTACAATTGTGTTAAAAAAAAAAAACTGTTACTCAAAAAATACATCTGTTATTGATGCACATTACTGTTGCCCATTAACTCAACCCACTTACTGTTACACAAAATGACTAATCCCCATAGCTGTTGCGCAAAAAAACATCCGTTACAATTGTGTAAAAAAAAAAAAAAAAAAAGTTACACAAAAAACACATCCCTGTTACTGATGCCCGTTACTTTGGCCCTAGTTAACTTAACCCACTTACACAAAACAACTAATCCCCATAGCTGTTACGCAAAAACTCATCTGTTACTGATGCCCATTACCGTTGCCCGTTAAAGGTGCAATATGTAATATTATCTGTCTGCTAGAGGTCACTAGAGGCCTATTCAAAACAAAGGCGTAGCTTGATGACGGCAAGTTTGAGTGCAGAATATGTATGATTATGTATATACAAACACTATATGGACAAAAGTGTTGGGACACACCTCTTGATTATTGAATTCAGGTGTTTCAATCAGACCCATTGTCACAGGTGTATAAAATCAAGCACCTAGCCATGCAGCCTGCATTTACAAACATTTGTGGAAAATGTCGTTCTGTAGAGCTCAGTCAATTCAAGAGTGGTCCTGTGATAGGATGCCACCTTTGCAATAAGTCAGTTTATGAAATTTCATCCCTGTTAGATATCCCACGGTCAACTGTAAGTGGTATTATTGGAAAATGGAAGTGTTTAGGAACAGCAGCAACTCAGCCACGAAGCAGAAGACCACGTAAGGTCACAGAGCGGTGTCATCGAGTACTGAGGTGGATGGTGCGTAAAAGTCAGTAACGCTCTGCTTAGAGTTCCAAACTTCCACTGGCATTAATATCAGCACAAAAACTGTGTGGCGGGAGCTTCATGGAATGGGTTTCCATGGCTGAGAAGCTGCATGCAAGCCTAACATCACCAAGTACAATGCCAAGCGTCAGATGGAGTGCTGTAAAGCTCTGGAGCAGTGGAAACCTGTTCTGTGCAGTGACAAATCATGCTTTGGGTTTGCCGGATGCCAGGAGGATGTTACCTCCCTGAGTGCATTTTGCCAACTGTAAAGTTTGATGGAGGAGGGATAATTGTATGGGGCTGTTTTTCAGTGGTTGGTCTAAGCCCCTTACTTCCAGTGAAGGGAAATCTTTGAACGGTTAGTTCACCCAAAAATGAAAATTCTGTAATTAATTACTCACCCTCGTGGCATTCCAAACCTGTAAGACTTTCGTTCATCTTCAGAACACAAATTAAGATATTTTTGATGAAATCAGAGGGTTTTTTTTTTTTTTATCCCCCATAGAAGGAAACGTAATTACCACATTCAGGGTCCAGAGAAGTAGTAAAGACATCGTTAAAATAGTCCACGTGACTGCAGTGGTTCAACCTTAATGTTATGAAGTGACAAGAAAAAAAAAACTCTCGGATTTAAAAATATCTTAATTTGTGTTTCCGAAGATAAACGAAGGTCTTGTGGGTTTGGAACGACGTGAGAGTGAGTACTTAATGACAGAAATTTTATTTTTGGGTGAACTAACCCTTTAATGCTTCAGCATACCAAGACATTTAGGACAATGTTATGCTTCCAACTTTGTGGGAACAGTTTGGGGAAGGCCCTTTTCTATTCCTGCATGACTGTGCCCTAGTGCGCAAAGAAAAGTCCATAAGGGCATGGATGGGTGTGTTGGGTGTGGAAGAACTCGACTAGCCTGACCTCAACCCCATCGAAAACCTGGAACTGGAACGGAGATTGCAATCCAGGCGTTCTATTTCAACATCAGTGTCTGACCTCACAAATTCTCTACTGGATTGAATGAGCAAAAAATTGTGGAAAGCCTTTCCATAGGAGTGGAAGCTTTTATAGCTGCAAAGGAGTGGGACCATATTAATTTGATGTCATTACAGTCCCTGTTGGTGTAATGGTCAGGTGTCAAATACTTTTGTCCATATAGTGAATGTGTGAGATGAAACATTTTTATTTACTTATTTATTTTCTGATAGAACACAAGAAAACCCAGTGTAAACACCCTTAGGCCACTAGCTTTTGACTGTTGTGTTAGTGCAGTGATTCTGAACTGCTTTCTTCTATCCTGTAGGGGAGAGCACATCGCCGGAATGATGAAGCAGATCAAGGACATCAAAAACCATTTCAGTTTCTGATCAGGCCTCAAAGGCCAATATATTATTGTATAGCATTCAATGAAATTACAATAGAAGCATATAGCATCTCCATAGACCCTGAGCTCCTTAAATGATTGGATTTGACCAGGTCTTTAAGAAAGAGCTAACATTTTTGTATAAACTAGTTTGTCTATTTTTTATAAGTGGTATGTACATGTACACATCTCCTCGACAATAAAGAGTTTTGTACATTGAAGTGGCTCTTTCCTGTGTATGTGTTGCTGTGAGAGTTTATCAGCTGTGAGACAGCAGCATTGGACATCAGTGTTATTTCCTGAACTGAGACAATGGCTTATCTGAAGAGGTCGTGCTGGATATAAAGACTTTCCCTCCTTTCCTTCCCTCCTCTAATCACAAGGCGGAATGTGACGAGGGAAAAGATCATGTCAAGAACAGGGAGCTTGTAATATTTACTGTAGTTAGGGGGAAGGAATGTCCCGGGTTCAATACATGTTGAGCTTTATGAACAGTAGCTGCCTTTTACTACCAGGATTCATTTTGGCCACGTACACACTGTAAGTTTCAGGAGTGACAACCGCATTTAAATGCGGGAGTGAATCCCCCTAAATTATCGTTACATGTGTGTACGGAACATGACTCACTCTAGAAAATGCGATGATTGACAGCTTGGAAACCATAGCGACGTTCTGGCGTCTCTCGTGTTTGGTATCCCGTTATCGTGACCAAAGTAATATTAAAGTGACAAAACACTCGTTATTTTCAGCAATTTAACTAAACACACTAACACAGTCGACGGAGGCGTTGTGTTTTGTTTATGCTTGTTTAGTCAGTTTCACACAGCGCGCGGCACTCATTCTGTGTTGCCATGGTCACTCATTATAAGCTTTTTGGGCTCGTCTCATAAAGCAAACGGGTTTATGGAGTTATTAAAGTGAGCAGACATGAATCGCGATTTTCAGCATAAAGCATTTGGATAGGCTTGTGCTTTCCCTGTGATTCGCCGCGCGTACACGAGAAACACACGTTACACCGGTGCACGTAAATGTCATTAACAACTAGTTGTTAAGTTCGGTTCCGTACACACAGCGTGGAATTTCTGTAAATACGGTTGTCACTACCTATATTGTTCGGGAGTTAATACGGTTGTAGAATGCGGTTGTCACTCCCGTATTTCACTTAACTGTGTGTGTACAGAACGAGATTAAGCACTAAAAGGTGAACTGACAACCGAATTTAGCTGCAGTGTGTACGTGGCCTTTGACTGGTCCCTTAGTTTGTAACAAGAAAACATTTGGCATTTACAATTTAAGTCTATAAGCCGCGTTTTCATTACCATTTAAATTGCGCAAATTGAAAATACGCCCAATGGACACACGTCAATTTCGCAAAAACTCCCATATGTTGCAAAAAAGTTTTTACGCTCCCATGAGGTGGTATTTCAGGCAGTTCGAAAAAGGAATATTTCACAAAACTGCAACGGAAAGTTTTTTCGCATTTACAGGTCACCTGCCGTAAAGGTTGATCATTCTTTAAAGAAGGCGCGGTATGTTTGGACAGAAAACGAGAGTTCTTCATTAAACTCATAAAAGACAAAAGTATTACGGTATGTTCTAACCAAACAAATGCCACAATTTGAATTTATCGAGTCCTCAAAGCAGAAATGAGAGAGAAACACCCATAAACACCTCATACATGGCAGTTCACAAGTATAAGGGGCTTTCTTTGCCATAAATGCTTGGATATGATGCCTATGTCTCCTTTGATTAAAAATAATGGCTAGTGCAGCGGCTGGGATATACGTAAACCTACCAACATCCGTTGGCATGATTTTTGAAATGACTTATCGCGAGAGGAAAAAAGACGTTTCCGTCTCATAACATCGGTTAATGGAAACTCGCAATTTCGCAATAGTTTATCGATATTTAGAAAATATCGCAAAAGTTTTGTGCAAATCTGTAATGGAAACGCGGCTTATGAGGCAAGGTTTTACCTTTGGAAACCCATTTCCACCACATTTAAAAAAAAAAAAAAAAATGGGTAAATCGTAACAGAAGATGAACTTGACTAATCAAAATTATGAGATGAGAGAAAAATCACTGACAAAAAGTTAAAATTATGACTTAAGACAAAATTGGGATACTAAGTCAATTATGAGGCCAGTCGGAATTGTGAGATAGCCAATTGACAAATTAAAATTAACAGTCACAATTATGTCAACTATGAGGTATAAAATAGAAATTATAAAAGTGAATTGACCCAAAGCATAGTCAATTGACAAAATTTCAACTTTGTCATAATTATGACTGTCAATTTCGACTTATAATTGACTCGTCTCATAATTCCGACTGTCAATTTTGTTCCACAACTTTGACGTGTCATGACTTTTTCAACTTTTGTTTTCTATTTTTTTTCTTATACTGTCAATTGATGTCTTTCATAATTTTGACTTTTTTCCTCGAAGTCACAATTATAATTTTGTCATAATTAGGATTCACCAAGGTATGAGTCTTAATTCTTATTTGGCCAAAACGTAAACAAATGTGTAACAAAGTCTTACACGTTATACATGTTCACATGAGATTTATGTGGTCTTTACTAACCTTGCGAATTGAATCAACTACAGACTAGAACCACACAAAACTTGTTTCAATTTGTTTTATTATATAGATATATACAGGGATATGTACACAGTACAGTATATAAATTTGCAAGGGCTTCTGCATTTGCAACACAGCATGCAAAAAAACAGAAATATAACTCTTGTTATTGTGAATGCATCTGAACTATCACTCTTCACAGACCCATCAGAAATGACTGTCATGAATTATAAATGATACTGACTGGAAAAACAAAAACAACAAACAAAATCATTAAAAATGGTAGTTTCCTAGCCCCCAAATTTGTTATTAGAGTTCCAACAGTGTCTTCTAAAGAAAAATGTAGTTCCTAAAATATTCTGACGTCAAAACTACACTGAAGTGAAACGCTTCTGTTGCTCTAGTGAAACATGAAACCACTGAAGGAGCAACTTCATTACGTGTGTTTGCAACGTGAAGACAGCACAGGACGTGTGAGCGTTATGAAGTGAAACTGACAGGTAATAAAATGAACACCACCACAACACACATGGTCTTAATATAATGCACATATTCACACAGAAGAGCATCATCATCAGTCCACGTACAGATCACAACAGCAGCACTGGTCATACTATAGTAGAGTTCTGTGTACTCAGATGGAGTTGGTAAAGTGGCTTTGCTCAGGAAACTTTGAATTCATAGTATTTATCAATTAAAAAAAGGTGCACATTTTAACACATGGACTGAATTAGTTCTTCAATTGTCATTGTCAAATACCACTGATAACAGTCTCTTAATTACAAAATTAGCAGACAATGTTCAACGTGCAGGTACAAGGCTTTTGACTTGGATTTAGTCCAATTGTCAGCCAATTTTTATTTTCAAGCAATGGCCATTTTTAAAATCAACAGACTTTTTGTTAAAGGGTTAGTTCACCCAAAAATGAAAATTCTGTAATCTTTACTCACCCTCTTATCGTTCCAAACCCGTAAGACTTTCGTTTATCTTCAGAACATGATCTTTTTATTGAAATCAGAGCTTTGTCTCTCCATTGAGAGAATACGCAACTACCACTTTCGAGCCCCAGAAAGGTAGTCAAGACATCATTAATCCATGTTACTCCAGTGGTTTAACCGCACTTTTATGAAGCAACACAAGTCCTTAATTTGAGCAAAAACATAATTTACCACTTTATTTACAAAATATTAATCTCAATCGCGTTCACAAGAGCACCATGCGTGTTGTTGACACAAGAGCAGTTGTTTTTGCGTGAATGCGTTGTTTTTTTGTAAATTATGTTTTTTTGGGCAAACTAAGCACTCGTTTGCTTCATAAAATTGAGGTTAAACCACTGGAGTCACATGGATTACTTCAATGATATCTTTACTACCTTTCTGGGGTTTGAAAGTAGTAGTTGCGTAGCTGTCAATGGAGGGACAGAAAGTTATCAGATTTCATCAAAAAGATCTTCATTTGTGTTCTGAAGATGAACGAAAGTCTTACAGGTTTGGAACGACATGAGGGTGAGTAATTAATGACAGAATTTTCATTTTTGGGTGAATTAACCCTTTAAATTCTACAGTCTGAAATAAAATACAGTTTATTACTATTATTATTATTAATAAAAAAAAAAAAATTGAGTTTCCTGTAGTTGAGTTACATCGTCTCACATCCATTGTTTAAAAGAAAACAGCAGCCAAAAAAAATGATTTAAAACCATTAGCCCTTTCCATGTTCTTTTCAATTTGATTTAAACCATCCAAATATGCTGCTTTGGGTATTTAAGGTCAACATGATCAACTTTGGTTCTATACAAAATTCTGTTTACGCTGCACGTAGGACATACATATTGTACCCCTTGAAGTGGTACACAAAACACAGGATTCAGTTTAAGACGCCCCTTAGTTGCACAGGGCATCACAGTGACTGTAAATCATTAGCATAGTGTGCTTTCATTAATACAAAGACAGCAGAATGATGGGTAACCACCTTCTAAAACAGTGCTGTTGCCTTGACGCAAATTAAATCGATTATCAGACCAAATGTAAACTGTAAATATCATCAGATGTGTCTGCAATATCCTTCAGAAAGAAAGCAAAAACACAAGGAAAAATTTGCAAAAACATCAGTCCGTTCCAACAAAAGCAGTAACATTAAACAAAGTTTGTCAAATTGTTAGGAAGTAAAAGAAGAGATTTGGAGAATCTCCTAAAACGGACGTTGAGGATAAAACTATACGACACAGCCAGTGAAATGATTGGTGGATGAGGAAAGAAACGGCGTCGCTTGTGAAAACGTAGGAGGCGGGTCGAGACGGGAATCAAAGTCTTGCGTATTAACTTAACTAATGCAATATACACACATAATCTGTATACAACTATGTACAAAACACTTCAGGAGCGTCCGTTTCCTTCATAGGTCACTGCTGCTAGTTCAGCAGACGGAAAGACGGAAGAGAAGTAGAGCAGTATCAGAGGAAAGAGGGAAGAGACGGGAACTTTGGTAGGGTCAGGGAACGGGAGAGTCACATTAGTTGATTATCCATTTTCTCATTTCCTGAACTGAATGAGGAACAAAAAATGCTCTCATTGAAAGCTCCTCATGGCATTACAAGACACAAACCCTTCGCTCGAACAGAGACGGGAGTCTTTTTGTGCTCTTGCGAACGCATGTACAAGCTGGACAGATAGCAGTAGTAGGTATCAGTAGTGTTTCTCCAAGACCTGCAAGCTCAAGTCTTCCTCACTTGATGGAGTCGGGCCGAAAATCTGAGGTACAGGTGGAGCGTGTATGAGAGTGCATGTGTTTATATGTGCACGATGGAGTCGTGAGGAGGAAGTGACATCATGTCTCTGGAAGCTGGCTGATGTCTGTAAGGTTGGTGTCGTTGAGGATGGCACGGATCCGCTCTAATGAGTCCGCTTGCCGAATACGCTCCAATTGCACCTGCAGGAGAACAAAAGCATTGTATTTGCAGCCGCATGTGTGTGATGTGGTGTAACTACAACGCTCATAATTACAAACTGCGTTTCCATCCACTTAAAAAAATAATGTACACTACAGTTCAAAATTTTGGGGTCGGGTAAGGTTTTGCTTTAAAAAAAAAAAAAAAAAAAAAAAGTGCACTGCAGTTCAAAATGTTCTAGAGGTGTGACAAGATGGGGTTTTTTTTTTTTTTTACACAGTATTTTTAAGAACTCCTCAATGACAATATACCTGACTAGAAAAACAGTCATAATGAATGTCATTTCAGTTCTACTTTGAGTATGAGTTATCATATGTAGTAAAAGACAACAATACTCAAAAACTGTAAAAGGTTTTGCCACAAACTCAACTGACTGGCTTCTCTCCTGTATGATTTCATATGAGTCTCTTCAGACCTTAGAACTGTACATGATTTATGAGCTTCTATAACTTTTGACCTCCTAACTGAACTCCTTTCCACAAATTGATCATAGAAATAAAAAAATAAAATAAAAAAAAATTATTATATTATATATATATATATATATATATATATATATATATATATATATATATATATATATATATATATATATATAAAAATGAATATGAAAAAAATGAAAAATGATTAATTTTCTTTTAGCCTTAAGGCCTGTACACACTGGGACAAATATGACTAAACAAAGGGCGCCAATGTGAGTGTGCACACTGACGCGAAAGACGGCAGGCGTAAAAGCTTCATTTAAAAAATAAAAAAAAAAACGCCTCGGGTTCATTTTTTGGTTTGACGCGCTGCATTAAAAACTGACCGACCAATGAAACTGGCACTTTTGTTCACGTGCCTGGAGCTGCTGAAGTTACAGTAAAACACGACTTGGTGGTGCTCAAGCACAAAACGGTCTTGCCGAGCAGACATTGATAACAAGACAACGAAGGCCCTGTCCCAAATGGCACCCTAAACACTCACGGCCTTCCTACGAGTCCGCACTTTTGTGACGTAACGTCGCTTTGACTGTCGGGAAGAAGTCTGCCGCTGAGCTCGCACCAGTGTGGGCTCAGCAAAAGTGCGCATCGAGGGCGCAAATCGGCCGCAAAGGGGGCGCTCGCGAGCACCCTTCTGAAGCCCAAAATTGACAAATGGGACACCCTACAGTCTCGTGCACTTAACTGACACGTGCACGCGGCAGCCATTATAAGTCCACAAGACCGAAAGTGCATAGAAGTGTGCCATTTGGGACAGGGCCGAAGAGTAAGTAGACAAGGAAGTAGACGAGGAAGACCCCTACAAACTATGGGTGCTCTGCCAGTTCTTGGCCACACCAATAGATGTGCCATTTTAAGTTTTTTCTCTTTTTCCTTTTACATTCAAGAAATACAGCTGAGAATGTCTATTTCATATGTTTATTTGCACTACCGTCATTGTGACTTATTTGCACTACTGTTTCTGACTACCGTCAGGTATATGCCATTTTATATCTATATTTTTATCTTCTTTAATTTTACTAATATCATAAATATGTTTATTTGCACTACCATTCAGCACAAGCGCCATATACTGTCAGGGAGTGAATTTGCACGTTCACTCTGCGCGTCGCCAGTGAAAATCGTTTGGGAATGAACACAAAGACGTGTCGAAAAACGTCTCGAAAAATGCTGGCGATAAGCACGCACGATAATCCTCCCGGTGTATACGAGGCTTTATTAAGTGCAAACAATAAGTGCAACCAAAATCAACATACTCTCTCAATCTTCAAAGTGCAAACAGAGACCAAATTTTTCATCAAGCATGTTGTATAACTAAGATATGGTTACAACTACACAGCCCAGCCTAAGAAAATTGGGAGATATTTGCACGCACCAGGGAGCCACTTTCAAAATGCGGGGTATTGAAATTGCATTTGAATGCGTGCTTGTGATCGAGCGTACTCTGTGAATAGGGAGCAGCGGTGCTGAGCGCGCATTCTACAAGATAAGACATTTGTCAGACGAATGTCTTGTGCGACGAATCCTCCGCCATAAATGGTTTTTATTTCTATAAAAAGCAAAATGACAGTAGAGGCGTAATGTAAACGTAGCAGTGGTATATTCTATCCTAATTTCACCCTCACACTCCGTCATGGCGATATTGCGAGACAGCTTTTCACCTCGGCGAGAAATCTTGTCACATTTTAATCTCGCAAGATTTTGTAACATGAGATCTTGTCACACCCCTAGTGTTTTCTATTTTAATACATTTTCAAATGTAATTTATTCCTACGAAACAAATCTGAATTTTCAGCATTATTACTCCAGTCTTCAGTGTCACATGATCCTTCAGAAACCATTCTAATATGCAGATTTGGTGCTCAGGTAACATTTCTTATTATTATCAATGCTGAAATCAGTTATTCTGCTTAATATTTTTATGGAAACCATGATGCATTTTTTTTTTCAGGATTATTTGATAAATAGCAAGCTCAAAAGAACAGCATTTATTTGAAACAGAAAACTTTTGTAACATTATGTCTTTATTGTTACTTTTGATTAAGTGAATGCTTCCTTGCTGAATAAAAGTAGTAAACTCTACAAATATCTTACTAACTCCAAACTTTTGAGCAGTTGTGTAAATAGATGAATCACGTTTCAAATTTACAAATAAACAGACACATTAAAAACTGTTTAATTCATGTTTAAAAGTGCAGTTAAAACTAAAAGAATAATGAATTAATAAACCACTTGTGAATTGGACAAATATATAGATAAAAACTATTTATGAATTTATTATTTAACAAAGTATCAATTCCTGTTTGAAATCTAATCACATTGACACCCCTAGTCCTCAAATTTTGGAATATTGCATGAAAAGTTTTGGAATTGATGGAAACAAAAATTGCATTAAAGAGGGCCTATTATGCTTTTTTACATTTTCAACTTTCTTTAGTGTGTAATGTTACGGTCTGAAAAAGGTTTGCAAAGTTACAAAGTCCAAACTCCAAAAGGGAGTTATTCTCTGTATCAGTAAGTACTGTTTCTGAACTTCCTGAAAAGCCTCGACTGTAGTCTTGAGTTTACTTTTGAGAAAGTAGACAACAAATTTCCTCATTTAAATAATTTCCACCAGGCATACGCAAAAAAGGGGGCGAGGCCTGGTTGAGTTGCGTTAGTAGTGTATTTAAACTTGTGGTCATGGTAAGCGATGTGACATTTCCAAAACAAATTCGAAGCAGTTGACCAATCACAACACACTGGTCCAGCTGACCAATCAGAGCACATTGTGCTTTTGGAAGGAGGGGCCTCATAGAGGCAGGAACTAAACGGGGTTGCGTTGCCCAAAAGCGTTGTAAGTCTAAGCTGATCGTAAAGACGATTGGTGGCAACTGTTCAACGATTTACTTAGGGTTACGATGCTTTTAGGAAACGCAGCCCAGAGCTTTACCGACAGACTGGGAAGAGAGGTGCTGCAACGATGTAAAATATGTGAAAAATAAGGTGTTTTTTGAACATTCAAGCATGAAAACCTATTCTAGTAGACCCTAAAAACAAAACTTTGTAAAAAAAAAAAAAAAAAAAAAAAAAAAAAAGCCTCTTTAAAACATGCACTCACTTGAGGTGGATACATTTTTTTTATTTAGTAAGACAACGCACAATTCCTAGATGTGCATTCAAAAATGTTTTGCCTCAAGTCATGTGATCGAATTACTCGCTAGGAGAAGAAAATGCAATGTTCTGGCCAAAGCTGCTATCATCTCCCAGAATGGTCGTCATCTCCTTCATGTTCTACTAATGAAATGTGTTTACCTGAAGGGTCTGGGACAGCTTGACGAAATCTCTCTGGACCTGCTCGCTGACATCTAGCTCTGTTTGAAGTCTCTGTGCCTTGTCTTTCTCTTCAAACACCTGAGTCTCCAAAGCACTCTACAACACACACATTTTTTAGGATTAATTTGACTGTTTATTTTATAATTCGTGCTTATATTAATTAATATAAACATGCCATCTTTTGTTTGTTGCAAATCTCTTTCTGAGAATCCTGCTTATCTGATCAACTGATTCATCACATGCACAGGAAGCGCTGAGTAGACTATGAACTTTTTTATGAGAAACATAACTCAAAGCTCAGCATGCAGAAGTCTAATGTTAAGGCAGGGCGCAGTGGTCAAATAAGAAATCATACCTTGCAGCCGAGGGCGTCTTTCAACTGTTCCTCCAGACTGTTCTTTAGGCCCTGGACTTTCTCCAGCATCTGTCTCTTCTCTGCCAAGCTGCTCTCCAGCTGTTGTAAAGATCAACAGATTGGTCAACAAGTACAGAGGCAACACAACAACCACTCAGTCTTCTTTAGTCCAAACCTTAAATCACTAAAACTTGTTTAGGTCATATTTCAACCCAAAATCAGTGCAAAATTTTTTAAAAAAAAAAATACAAAATGGAGAAATACTTTTTTACATTTCAATTTTGACAAATGACAAACCCCCTCACCCCCATATTATCTTATTACCTTATTATCTGTAACTAAAACTATTAAAAACATTTCTGTTAAAGGTGCAGTAAGCAATTTCTGAGAAACGCTGTTGGATCTGACCGAGCGCCAAAACACACTTGTAGCCAATCAGCAGTAAGGGGCGTATACACTCATTAGGTGGGAGACGCCTGTGTTGCATAGCATGCTCATGAATTGGGGACGGAGCTATCAAGATAGGGTGTGATCCTTTTGGGTAGGGGCGTTTGTTTTGGTGATTTCAAATATCAACAAGCGTTTCTCAGAAATGGCTTACTGCACCTTTAATTGAAATAAAGCTGAAATAGCTTTTGATTTTGGGATCAATTATAACTTGTACGTGTTCTTAACCAGTTTTGTGACATTCAAGCCGAAAGACAATAAAAATCATTAGTATGCCTTGAACTTCTGCCCTACCTGTTCCTTCTCACTCTTCACTCGTTCCAGTTCCGTTTTCAAGCTGGAAAAAGATGCTATAGGATGGAAGAAAGACAACAACAGAACAGAAACACTGTCACATGCTGTTTCTGTGTTTTTTTATTAGTCAGAAACATGTAGTCAATGCATGGCCAGTTCTCATATGACAAGAGCACAAGTACAAGGCGAGCGTTCTCCTCAGTAACAAGAGGAATTATTTGCTCAAAGATCTGTGTGTTAGTGCTGCCTGAGCCAGAATGAAAATTGAAAAACTGTGACTTGACAATGAATGCTTGGCATACTGTATCTGCATTGGGTCACAAGCAGTAATAAGGTTGCCACTAAAGAGTGCTGGGGAGTAACTAACTAAAAGAGTGCCGATACTACATTTTTCAGAAGCATAAACAGCTGAGGTAAAACAATGTAGGATTTTCAATTACTTTAACAACCAACAAAGTGCTACAGTCTATGCTTAAAAGAACTGTGCGTAAAGCTTTCCAGCTAAGCAAGTTGAGGTAATAAATCGAACAACCTCTCCAAAATGCCCTCACTCTCTTAAGTTCTATTGAATTGAACTTGTAATCTATTAGTTAACCACATCTTTGCATAGAAAGTTGCTGCGCTGCATTTATTTGCAGACAAATATTTAGTAAAATACTGTCATTTATCACAATGTCTCAATGTCTACTGAAGACTTGAGCCGATATATGGTAATAAGATATATCACGATAATGAACAGGCACGATATTGTTATTGTGGGCACTTCAAAACTATGAATAATTCCTTATTATGAATTATTTTGAATTTTTAGAATGCATTCATGCGATCACAAATAAATGGCAGCAAGCGAATTAGTATGTGTACATGTACATTATTATTATGTTCTCTTTTTAAATGTAGTTTTCAGTCAGCTTCCCCCATGCTGGTGAAATGGTGGGGTTGTTTGATGTTGTACTATGGAGGCGTGTTAATGGCAGGTATCAGGGTAGCGCTGCGGGGCTACTTGGCTGACAGCGGAAACGCAGCTTAATTTTGGCCACTCGGCTCGAGGTCCGAGGCTGTTGGCCCCGCCCGGCACGTTGTTAGCTCTGGCTCGCCCTGGACCGACAGTGGAAAGCAGCTAATGTAAACAACAACACAGATGAGAAGCATGGCGGAACGAGTGAAGGAGACGGGCTGAATAAAAATGCACATTCACTCTCTGACAGTAGATGGCACTGATGGAACAGCAGAAATTCAGCTGTTACCCCGGTAACCCCCATAAACAAAAGCAGCTGTGCTACTTTCTGTTTCTGAACAGTATTTAAATGCCCACTGAAGTGCCTTGGAACGGACATTCAATGTGTTGACGTAATTTCCACTGAAACACAAAGACATGGCGGGACATACCGAACAACTCCTTTCCTTTTTTTAAATAGCCAATAGCATTTCGTTTACATCACAGCTTGGCCAGAGCCGTTGAGCACGGAAAACCTCAGTTTCCTTCTAATCTCAACTGTTTCTCCTACTAAACTCCTCCATATTGCTTTAAAATATAGCATTTTGTGCAGAATTCAAATGGGTCCGATACGTTTTGTGGTCTGCACCGACTCGTGCATATGATCCGCTCTGTGCTATCGTGTCTTTGGACCGGAGCAGACTGTGTGCGCTGCAGTTTGCGTGACACTAATGTGAAACCAGACTTCATTGGCCTCAATGGAAAGCATATTTACACTGTCTTAAGCCGGGCACACATTTAACAACTAGCTAAAACATTCTTAGACTGTGCTCAACACACAGCGATGGTTTCCTTTGACTGAAGCAGATTTAAATACTTACACACGGGATTTGAACACCAACTATAATCGCCGACTGAACGCAACTGGCTCTGACTGGACGTGTTTGAGCACGATCAGTCATAAGTATCAATTTACATTCATAATCTGCCTTACAATTGTTAAGTGTGTCCCCGGCTTTAATCGTTCCCTATCCCTATATAGTGCACCATGTGCCAGTCACCATATACGAAATAGTAAATGTGTGAAAAAGTGACCAATTTCAGCCACAGCTTCAGCGTCTATTTTATAATATAGGGGACAGAAAGCTTTAGATTCTAGAGAGCATTTGATTGGACAAAAAAAATCTGATGAGAATCTGAAGTGCAGGGTGATGTCAACAAAATCATTGATCCATATTGGCAGAAGTGAGAGACTAAGTTTTGAACACTTACATCTTCTAAATATGAATTTTGTCATTGTTTTGGAGCACACCAACTCAAGACAACAGTAAGGCTAACATATTCATACTAAAAGCCAAAAAACTTAAAATTTGATTTCATGGCGACTTCAAAAGTTTCAAACACCCATTCAGATGGCGTTAGGCCTACTTAAATACTTAAAGGATTAGTCCACTTTTAAATTAAAAGTTCCTGATAATTTACTCACCCCCATGTCATCTAAGATGTCCATGTCCTTCTTTCTTCAGGCGAAAAGAAATTAAGGTTTTTGAGGAAAACAGAAACCTATCGTTTCTCTAGACAAGACCCTTATTCCTCGTCTGGTATCGTTTAAAGCCCTTTGAAGCTCTCCGGAAACTGTAATTTTTACCTTCAACCGTTTGGAGACCACTGAAGTCCACTATATGGAGAAAAATCCTCTAATGTTTTCCTCAAAAACCTTCATTTCTTTTCGACTGAAGAAAGAAATACATAAACATCTTGGATGACATGGGGGTGAGTAAATTATCAGGAAATTTTAATTGGAAAGTGAACTAATCCTTTAAAGACTTGATAGGCTATTTATCAACTTAACCAGTTTTACATTTTAATTTGAATTAAAACATACACTAGCCTAGATATTGTTTGAAAATGTTCTGATGTTAAGATTTGTTAATTTATTAGTTAACATTAACAATAAAAACACTTCTAAATTATTTATTAATCTTAGTTAATGTTAATTTCAAATTTAAAATCCAAACATATATCTGTTGTATGGACCTGAACTAACATGAACCAACAATGAACAGCTGTATTTTTATTAACTAACATTAACAAAGAACAACAACTACTGTAACAAATGTAGATACTGCTTAGGATTAACTAACGTTAACTAATGGGGCCTCACTGTAAAATAGTTAAATATTGTTCTCTATAGTTCTTTTACACTTTAAACTTTTTGAAACATTACAGAACATCAAGTGTGGATAAATTTATGGATAAATTTAAATTCCATCATAATCTGTTTCACTTGGAAATAAGTCACACTATGGAAGTAAAATACTACTGCTCAACAGTTTGGGGTCAGTTTAAAAAAATATTCTGAAAAATTCAATTCTTTTGAACTTTCAAAGAATCCTGGAAAAAAAAAAAAAATTATCACATTTTCCAGAAAATATTAATCAACCATTTTCAACATTGATAATATTAAGAAATGTTTTCTGAGCAGCAAATCAGCATATTACAATGATTTCTGCAGGATCATGTGACACTGAAGATTCGTTGAATTTTCAGCTTTTCCATCACAGGAATAAATTACATTTGTAAATATATAAAAATATAAATATCAATATTAATGATATTTCACAATATTACCGTTTTTACTGTATTTATTAATCAAATAAATGCAGACTTGTTGAGCACAAAAGACTTTTCAAAATAGTTTAAAAAAATATATATATATATATTTTTCTGCCAACCTCAAACTTTTGAATGGTACTGTATGTTGCAAATGCTTCATGTTGACTTCACTGCCTCAATGCAAATGTTTCCAAAAGACTAACTTGACCATAATTAAACTGCTTTAAATCCCAAGCAACTTGACAAGAGTTTCAGAGTAGCTTCCACAACACTGACATGAGTATGCAGATAACATTTCAAATGCACACAGAAAAGTGTGAGGAGACGTATTTCAATTAAGTTATGCACATTTGTAGGAGCATGACCACATTCAAGTTTAATTTCTTATCCAAACGCAGAGACTAACCCAAGGTCACATGAAGTTATATTAGTATTAGTATAGTACACTACACAGCCAGATGAAGTAGTAGGAAGTGATGTGGATGCGATTGAGCACATACACACACAGTGCTGATGGGTTTAGGGTGTGTGTTAGGATGGCATCGGTGGTGCCACTATAGACAGACACGTCCTAGACAAACATACAGTCAGGCAAAGATTCATACCTTCCAGGATGTCTGAACAAAAGTCACCAATGCAGAGAGAAGTGGAGGAGAAAAAGACAGTATTGAAATGCAAAACATGAGAGGTAAATAGGTAGATAAATGTCTTGTGCATTCCTCTGACTGAAGGAGTTTCACAACCCTTTAATGATTTTAATCAGTTATTGGAAGCTAAACAAAAGGATGAAGGAGTAATTCCTTTAAAAAGAGAAGTTGGATTTTGTTACATTTTTCCAAACCGCTAAAGATTCCCATTTCAAAGCCTCGATGTAAGCCATTGTAAACATTCAGTGCTTTTAATCATTCAAGTTCAGGTTGGGCGGTATGAACAATATCATATCATGGCATGAGTCATTTGATATCACGGTACTTGTATATATTTCATAATCTACATATTTTGGCTTGAAATTAAACCATGTTTATTACATGCATAATATATATTTACGCACAACTATTTTCCGAATGCCCAGCCGTAAGATTTCTGTGACTACCCAACTCAACTGACATGTACAATCCACTCACCAATCTCTTCTTTACAGCCCTCTATCTCCAGCTGTAGCGTGTCCTCTAGGTTTTCTTTCAGACACTGCTCTGCCTGAATCTGCTCCTTCAGGAACAGAATTTCAGCCTTCAGCTTTTCCTCCAAATGCTCCGCTGCTGTGCGTGCAGAAACAATGTCCTCCCTGTACTGCAACACCAGATTCTGAAGTTCCTGGGTAGAAAAATTACATATAAAAAGACAAAACAAAAAAAACAAATAGTGGATGAGCTTAATAGTGTGTATATACACACACACACACACACACACACACACAGTATATATTTATTTATTTTTACCATTAAGCTTTTTTTTACTATTTTACTTTTTCCCTCATCACTTAAGGTTTAATTCTTTCCCTATTTTTCATAATTTTAAGATTTTATTATATTTTTCTAAGATTATCAATTTTCATATTTTTTCCATAATTTACTAAGATTTTAATTCACCTGATTTTTTCCATCATTTTTAAAGATGATATTATTAATGTTACATAATTTTCCTAGCTTTTATCATCAATTCCTCCATTTTTTAATCATCATTTTCTAAGATTTGTTTTTATCAGTTTCTACGATTGTATTGAACATTGGTGTTTTTTCATATTACAGTTGCTGCCATTTTATAAAAGAAATAAGCCATTAGAGTCATGTGTTAAATTGATTTTTTGACACAAATACTAAAATATTCCAAAGCATGCCTTCTGGTATAATTATTTGTCCCAAAAAGACATTTTAATTTTCTCATCCCACTAACAGTTATATAAAAAAAAAAAAAAAAAAAAAAAAGAAGTTAAAAATCAGTAGCTGCACAATGATGCATTTTGACCAACAATGCCTTCCTCAGAGTGGGTAAAATCACTATAATGCACAGCTTCTGCCGAATTACCGTAATAGTTCAAATATTTTCTTACTATGCAGCCAAAGAACAGGAGCCAATACAACAGGATGCATTCTTGTTAAAAAAAAATCTAGATGGAGCACAAATGATCTGAACAGAAGGTGCATTTAAAGGTGCAACCAGAGCTCGACAATAAGGACTGCCCGATCGGGACAGTGCTGCATCATCACGAAAGTTTATCATTTGGACGTGTTATTAAGCCTTGCCAATGTAAATATTCAAGCGCAAGAAGATGCGAAAGAGAACTCAATTTGGTACTCGTGTGATGTGTGAGAAGTTGTGTGCACACATCCGAAGCACATGCCCAGAAAGCCGTGCCTCAGACAGCGCGCAAATACTAAATTGAGTTGTATTTCACGTCTTCTTGCACTTGAAAAAACATATTCACACAAAATTGTCAAAATGCCTGTCTTGGCCTAGTAAACATAGTCTGTTATGTCTTAAGTGAACAAACAGTTGAGAAATAAAACACACGTGTAACACTATATTAGACCTGTGCGTTTGGTCTTAAAGTGACAGTAGCCTAATATACTGCTGCTGTCTGTCCTTCACGTTAATCAAACAACAAATGTGAAAGAAAATAAAATCACACACTGCTCTTGACTGAATAACTTTCATAAGGATTAATCTATATTTAATTTATACAGTCAGTGAATAATATGCAGTGTTATTTTACATTTAATTACTTTATTCAATTTCTGTACCTGAAAACTACTGTTAGACCTACCTGAAAAACCTGAAAAGCGCTGTTTATTTCATTTGAATTTTTGTTCTATTGTATTTATTTGTTTTATTACTCATATTTAATTATTTGTTCTTATTTTATTACTGACTGTTTACTTGTCTTTAATAATATTTGAATTTTATATAGACTAGTTTTTGCTGTGGTATCAAAATTGGAATCGAGAATTGTGAAATTTCACTGGTATCTGAAATTTGGTGTCATAACTTTATTTATTAAGGTTGCATGGGTCAAACACAATGAAAACAATAACTATTTTCGTTTATTTATATAGTAATTTTTTTGTGCTGGGGCTAGTGAAAATGTTGGCAGGGCAGGTAGAAATCTGAACCACTGGTCAGACCGGGCCAGTAGAAAAAATCCTTAGCGTTGAACACTGGCAAATCTTAGACGTGCTGTAGTACCTGTACAGTGGTCGGCATGTGAAAGTCCTCTTGCTGCTGCAGCGTCATGTGAAGTCTGTGTTTACCCTGAAGACTCTCATTATCTTTCTGCAGTCTGTTCAGCTCTTCAGTCACCTGCTCTCTGGACTGTAGCAGCACAGCCTAGATACACACACACACACACACACACACACACACACACACACACACACACACACACACACCACTTAACCTACAAAAAAACACTGCAAGCCACAAATGTTTTCTAAAGCATATATCCATTTAAAGTGGAAAACAATCCATTATAAAAGATGATTTTCAAAGAAATCTGCCAATGAAAATATCAGTGTGAGCAAGAGAGATTCACCGCGCATTCTTTAGGTAATAACTAACTTACAGAACCCTTTCCAGGGCAATTTATTCTGGGGATCATGTCACACCAGTTTAAGTTTATCACTTTAATAGCGCAACTTCAGATTTCAACCAGATGTGCCTCAAGCAAGCGCAGAGACCATGAATTCATCACAGCCAATACTGAATGCCAAAAGACACTTCAGTTCATTAGTACATGAAGAAATTCAAAATAGGTCTAGATCTATATTACAAAGAGGTTCTACATTAGATGTTTTTCAATGGAAAAAAACTAAAATATGCTCTCTCTCTCAAGTCCTCAAGCAAAGCAAGTAAATGTTTTTGTGTAGGAGTGTATTTGGTCATACCATCTGCTCCTGGGTGTTCCTCTTGGCCTGGCTGAAGGCCTGTTGGAGAGCGCTTACGAGAGACTCAGACTCCTGAACTTTCTGCTTCAACTCTAAGATCTGTGTGCCAGACAAATAAAAATTAACTAAAGTCGTTTGACTTGGAAGAACAGTAACATTCAGAGCAGTCGTTACATTCTTCACATTTAAACACTGTGGCTTTGTTTAAAAACAGAAGTCAGCAAAGCCATATTGCCTACACTAGTGTTAAAGAGTCTTCTTTTAAAAACATTCTAAAAATCTTATGCTCACCAAGGCTGCATTTATTTGATCAAAAATACAAGACAGTAATGTGAAATATTAATGCAAGTTAAAATAACAATTTTTTATTTTAATATATTTTAAATGTAATTTATTCCTGTGATGGGAAAGCTGAATTTTCAGCATCATTACTCCAGTCTTCAGTGTCACATGATCCTTCAGAAATCATTCTATATGCTGACTTGCTGCTCAAGAAACATTTCTTATTATTAATGTTTGAAACATTTGTGAAATATTTTTTCTTTTTTTGTCTTAACTGTCACTTTTGATCAATTTATGCATTCTTAATGCATGCTGAATAAAAGTATTAATTTCTCACAAAAACAAATCTATATCTATATTTGTACAAAAGGATGGTGGATGTAAACCAGAGAACTGTCAAAATTAAATATATAATATTTTATTCAATCATGAAAGTCCTGGACAGAAAATAATACAAATAACAAATATTAGGCAAAATATATGTGCTGTGCAACATGCTAACGTGCTAATTTGTGTGGTGCATAAAAGTGACTAAATATAACTCATAACAAATATAACTCATAAATAAAAATAAAAAAAACTCATAAATATGACTAAATATAACTAATAAAATATCTTTTTGATGTGAGGAAACATTATAAAATGTAACATTACAGCAGTTTCCACACTGTATATGATGCTCCAATTAGTACATGTGATCCCATTCCATGTTTACCCTGTCAATAGGTTTGTGCATCACTAATGCTGCCTTCACATTCTCTCGAAATTATCATAAATGCAAATTTCCTAGGTAAAAATTGCAAATGAATGCCCTCCAATTTCAAAATTTGAATGCGATGAGCTTGTAATCACGACTTCAGAAGTGGGAATTATCAAATTTCCGATAGCACGTGAAGGCAGCATAAATCCATCAGAGTGATCACCTTTACCTTGGCAGTAGTTTCCTCATTGGCCTGTTTGACAGAGTCCTCCAACTCCTGCCTCTCATTCATCGTCCGCTCCAGCTGATCGTTCGCCTGCCGCAAGATGACTTGAAGCTTTTTAACCTAAAGGCATCAAAGAAAGTTACTACAGATTATCCTTTTGAATCATTTCAGTAGGGGTCTTGTACGTGATTTTAATGGCATAAAAAGACAAACCTGCTCTCTTGTCTCGGCCTCTTGTCCCTGAATGACCTGCAGCTGTTTCTCATAATTAGAGCACATATCACATCGCCGCCCCAACTTCCTTCCAGCATTCTTCAACTGGGGTGAAACCATAAAAACAAACATAAAATGTGTTATGAAAGGTTAAGGCATGTTTAAACATATCCCCTCACTGCTGACCATTTTAAACAATAGTATGCTACACTGTTGTCACGTGAACTTGTTACATTGCAGGTTTAATTCAGCAAACAGTGTTGGCTCATCCTCTCAAAAATATTTGGCATTTTTAAAACAATTCTGTAAAGACGTCTTTGCTTTTGGCAGTCAAAGTAACTAAAAATCAAGATACATTGATCCAGTTCATTCCTCACAATGCAAATGGAAAGTTATGTGCATAGCATTGTGGGATACAGTTCCCTGTCAATACTGATTTAAAGTTTCACAAACCTAAAGTTTACAAAACTTCATCACAATGATTCAAACTTCTGAACTTGTGAAATTTTTTAACATCTTACAAGGACCAGCCCAAAAGAGTCATTTGATTGTGAAATGAACTACACTGGTTGCATTGTTTGTATATTTCTCATTCATCAAAAAGAACTGGCTCAAAGAGTCATTTGTTTGTGTTTTGTTTCTGATTCACTAAAAAAACAGCCCAAAAGAGTCATTTGTTTGTGAATTGAACTACACTGATTGGTTTAGGTTTCTGATTCACTAAAAAGAACTGGTTCAAAAGAGTCATTTTATGTCAGGTATTCATCTTTTACTCTTTATTTCTGAGCATTTGATGTTTTGTATTGATTATCTTTGAATTGATTATGTAATTGGCATTTACCTGACTAATAAATTGTTACGTTAGATTTTATTCTGACTTATTCTGAAATTATTGACTCTAGTAGATTACGTTAAATCCATAACCCCACAAATCTACGCTCAGGTTAGTAACGGACTAAAGTACAGCTTAGGTGGAGCAGTGGGGCACACCAACCGATATTTTAGAGAACACATTGGCATTAGTTATGTATACTTAGACTGTGTAGGTGTTAAATAATTTCTTATGTCTTGGGCTTCACTTTTTGACTTTCTTTGTGTCTTGGGCTTTTTGGTGCACATCATGTACCTACCTAGACAAAACAAGTAGTAGTCGTCCTTGGACACACTGACACTCTCACTCGTTGAAGACACACAAACACATTTACGCACATACATTTCTTACTTGTTATTATATTTTTTGAAATGCCATACATGGTAAGGTTTGATTCTTAAGCAGCATGATTGGATGCTCAAGCCATCCTGGATATTGTTGTTTGACCTAAGTCTATAAATATGACCCTTCTTCCTGAATAAATCTGAGAATGCTTTGTACCACACTTGCTCTGTGTCTGCTTGGTCATTCTCCCGAGACCTCGCGCTGCTGCTGCCACACATCACAGGGGTTGGGGCGCCTGTTTCTAAACTGATCACTGACACTACAAATATTCGACCTGAGATTGAGATTTTAATCTAACAGCAGGCTAATAATGGGTTTTCCATTCAGAACAACAGTGTGTTATTAGACCAATCTGAATAGGGTAAGCCTCAACCTCTGATTATTGTAATATTATTCTAACTAAGTGTAAAGGGGAAACCACAGCATGATTATATAAAGTTACCATTACAGGAAGTTAAATTGGTCAGCTTGGTTCTATGGTATATCCGGCCGGAGACTCAAAGCGCTATAGGAATCCGAATGAACAAGTACAATAAGAGTAAAGAGTCAAATAGAATAATCAAGTGTAGCTAAACTATTATACAAATGACCAATAATCAACTGGCATTCTAAACTAAATTCAAGGTCATAATAAAATAGAGTCAGATAAAAGTTTATTTGGAATTAAAACTACTTTGCCATGCTGAAAAGACTATGCGCAAGAAACCTTCCCCACCCTTACACCAAAAAGGACTGGCCCAAAAGAGTCATTTGTTTGCACTTTGTTTCTGATTCACTAAAACAAACCAGTTCAAAAGAGTCATTTGTTTATGAAATGAACTATGCTGGTTGCATTGTTTGTATGTTTCTGATTCATCAAAAAGAACTGGCTCAAAAAAATATTTTTTTTGTGTTTTGTTTCTGATTTAATAAAATAAATAAATAAATAAAACTCAAGAGTCATTCGTTTGGGAATTAAACAACCAACATACTGGTTGCATTGTATGTTTCTGATTCATCAAAAACAACTGGCTCAAAAGACTCTTTTCTTTGTGAATTGGACAATGGTAGCACTGTAGGTTTCTGATGGCCATATAAAAGCATATGTAGCATAAGTAGGTCCTACATGAATTCCTTGGATTCAAAAGAACTGGCATACTGCACACAGTATAAATACTGTGTAGTTAAAAAAATTTTCTCAAGCAATATGATAGTATGCTATTCCAAACATAACCTTAAAGGAACACTCCACTTTTTTTTGAAAATAGGCTCATTTTCCAACTCTCCTAGAGTTAAACAGTTGAGTTTTACCGTTTTCGAATCCATTCAGCCGATCTCCGGGTCTGGCGGTACCACTTTTAGCATAGCTTAGCATAGTTCATTGAATCTGATTAGACCGTTAGCATCTCGCTCAAAAATGACCAAAGAGTTTCGATATTTTTCCTATTTAAAACTTGACTCTTCTGTAGTTACATTGTGTACTAAGACCGACGGAAAATGAAAAGTAGCGATTTTCTAGGCCGATATGACTAGGAACTATACTCTCATTCCAGCGTAATAATCAAGGAAATTTGCTGTCATACCATGGCTGCAGCAGGCGCAATGATATTACGCAGCGCCTCTCACAAATGTCTCCATGGTTGCAAGGCATGCTCCCTGTGCAAGCAGGGGGTCACAGGCGCTGCGTAATATCATTGCGCCTGCTGCACCCATGGTACGGCAGCAAATTTCCTTGATTATTACGCCGGAATGAGAGTATAGTTCCTAGCCATATCGGCCTAGAAAATTGCAACTTTTCATTTTCCGTCGGTCTTAGTACACGATGTAACTACAGAAGAGTCAAGTTTTAAATAGGAAAAATATTGAAACTCTTTGGTCATTTTTTAAGGTGATGCTAACGGTCTAATCAGATTCAATGAACTATGCTAAGCTATGCTAAAAGTGGTACCGCCAGACCCGGAGATCGGCTGAATGGATTCGAAAACGGTAAAACTCAACTGTTTAACTCTAGGGGAGTTGGAAAATGAGCCTATTTTCAAAAAAAGTGGAGTGTTCCTTTAACTCTTCTTTTAGATCATAACATATTTTCACTGACACTGTACAGAAAACAAAACACAGACTTTAAACTAGACAGCTGAGTCATCAAATATGTTCAACCTAGAAATAAACAAAAACAGCCATTCAAAGCATCTACTAACTAACCTCTTGCTGAAGCAGATTCCACTCGCTCTCGCTGACCATTCGGTAGCCAGTCGGAGGCAGATAAGCTGTATCGGCCATATGAGATATGCTGGACAGGAGTGATGCGGTCTCCTCCTGCTCTGGGGTCATTGCCTTAATGGCCTTCTCCTGGTCCTTGGTGAGGAGAAAGTGTCCTGGCTGGAGGGATGATATGGAGGAGGTGTCCATGCTATCAAAGCCCACACAGTCTGCCCCCACTAGAGGACCAAAGTCTGACTCGTCCAGTTGGCTGGCTGACTTGGCCTTGTTGTTGTGTCCACCCAGCCCATGAGGCTGTAGGGCTCCTCCCGAAGAACCCAGACTGTCTGTGGACTGCACCCTCCGAAGCCCATCTTTATAAGGATCAGAGCTGTCCGGGCGGCCTGGGGTGTCTGCGTCCAGAGAGTGCAAAGAGCTGTGGATACTGTGGCTGAGGTGAGACTGAGATCAAATACAGAAAGAGAAAATCAGTTCACGTGTGCTGTGCGGTCACGAAAGTTTATTATTTGCATGCGCTTTAAAACATAGTGTTTTTTATAAAAAAAAAAAAAAAAAAAAAGCCTTTTAAACCGTTGAAGCGCAATAAGCAGCGAAAGAGAACTCATTTCGCTCTATGTGCGCTGTCTGAAAGACATGATCATCCAGATTTAGATCTACCTATTTTATAATTATAGTGTTGTCTGGCTTTGATTTCCCCGACATTGAAATCAGGTACATATAAATGTCAAGAAAACTCGATTCCTGGCCATATGTCAATGTCCATGGACCATTGTTTTTTTTGGTAAGTTGAAAGGATCACTATGGATATAATTTAAGAAGGTAATCATTTGTTTTACTCCCGTTTTTGCACTTTCCCCTACTGAAGTCCGTCATGTTACAGGATGTGGGCGTGTCCCAGCAGGACAGTGACATCAATGCATACCCTCTATATATGAACAGTATTTTAGCAATAACTATAATTGGAGCTGTAAAGTTGTCCCTTACATAATTATAAGGGGCTTTCGCGCCGAATAGTTCTAGGAACTCAGTTATAGGAACTAGGCACTAGGATAGTTCCCTGAGAACTAATTTCTTCCCCGGGCCATGTTCCTGGTTGCATTCACACATGGAATAGGAACTGTGAAGTGGCTGACAGCGGCGTTAAGCGCAGCATTTACAAACACTAAAAACTGGTGTATGGAGGATGCCGTGATCGGAGCTGTATTTGAGCTGTATTGTGTCGGGGGTTTCATGATAATGGAGATGGAATGTAAACGCATAATTTACGTGACTGAAAGAGCAAAAAGTGGGGCTAAGAGACGAAATCTCCTTTGACAACTTTCAGTTTTACATATCATCGAGGCGGAGAAAAGAACACAACCCTGCAGACAACAGGTATATGCCGTTATCACTGTTTTCCATGTTCGTGAAGTAAATATGTTTACACGGCTTTTTAAAAATGCCGGGTGCCGGTGTTTGACATGCGTTTGACCAATCAACGTACGCTCACGTCACTGATAGTTCCTATGGTGCGGGTTTAGACCCTACTCTGAAGTAGGAGCTAATTTAGTTCCCTCAAAAAGAGTTCCTAGAACTAAAATCATTCCTAGTTCCTGCGGTGCAAACATGGCAAAATCCGGGTACTTCAGCCAATAGTTCTAGGAACTATGAAAAGGTTCCTCTGGTGCGAAAGCCCCTAAAATGACTACAGTATGTTACTTTTCAATGAATTAAAGGCAGTTATAGCTCTAGCTTTAGTGAGGTTTACATGAGTGACAGTGATACCTCTTCTATGGAGAGTCCGAGCAGAGAGTCCTCCACTGCTTCTGCATGCTCTGTCCCATCATCCTCACTTGCCTCTTTAGCCTGACTCAATTGCTCTTTCTCATCCTCCTCCTGGTAAAATGTATAAATGTTGGCATAAATGTCAAAATAGCACTGAACTATCCAGATGCAACACAAAGCAACCAGATAAATCCCCTCACTTCTTTAAAGCTGTATGCAGTGTCAGATCACAAAAGAAGATATTGTAAAGAATGCTGGGGTCCAAAAACATTGGCTACCGTTGATTTTCAATGTATGGAGCGAAAAAAAAGAGAAATGTTCAAAAAAAATCTTCTAATCTATGAACTTGAACATGAACTATCCCTTTAATAAAAATTGGTTTTCATTTCTGCTAAGTAGTTCTGCCTACTATAAAATATCTACAATCCCACTTCATACTGACCCAAGTTAAACCTAAGTTCTTATTGTCAGAATTGTTGCTTCGTGTAGCACTTTTGATTTTAGTGAAACCAGAAAAATTCTCTTCATGCATGCATACTTCTACACTAGTAAGCAACCTCAATTGAGAATTCCTTTGAGTCTGCGTTTTTAATAACTGAATTAATGCTTCCAGTTCATTAAAAAAAACGAAAAAAAAAAAAAAAAAAAAAAAAAAAAACAGAAGTACCTGGTCTCTCTTCTTCATTTCCTCCACCTGCCGCAGCTGCTCTGAGGACAGCACGCTCTCAATCCGCTGCATGTCTTGCATCAGCAGTCGCTGCGACTCCAGGAACTGATCGTTCGCACGCTGCCAAGTGTGTTTCAGCTGATTGTGCTGCTGCCGCTCCAACTCCAGCAGGTGAACCACTTAAAGAAACCACAATTCAAACAGGACGTCAATCAGCTGAAATCAACTGACTTTGTACTGGGATATAAAGTGGAAGTGACAGTGACGGCCAAGTATGGTAACCCATACTCAGAATTTGTTTTCTGCACTTAACCCATCCAAGTTAGTGCACACACATTAGGAGCAGTGAGTAGTAGTACACACACACACACACACACACGGAGCAGTGGGCAGCCATTTGCGGTGATTGGGGGTTAGGTGCCTTGCTCAATGGCACATCAGTCATGGGTATTGAGGGTGGAAGAAAGCACTGTTCATTCACTCCCAAAGTACATTTTCCTGTCGGTATTGAGAATCGAAACCACAACTTTCAGGTTAAGTCTGACTCTCTGCCACCTGACCTGTTAGTACAAGCATTTCACCCACATTTGTGAGTGAAAATTACTGTGTATGTGAATAACAACATTGGCATGCTTGTGTGAGTGACATCTGATCACAACACCATCAGCACAAACTCATGCATCTAACTCATGCTCTCGCTCCATCCCATCACGGTACTGCATCTAAATTACATTCCACATTGTGATAGACAGCAGTTCAATACCATATAAGTCAACAAAGAAAGTGTGCAAAGGTTTACAAGCATGTAAAAGAGCATTCACACAGGATGTATTCGGTCTTGCAAATGCTACATATCGCTGTTTTCTGAGCAACGAACGGCGAATTTTAAGACATCGTGTTAAAAATAGTTTAACTCTTAAAAACATGTCTTGTGATTGCATTTCACTGTTTTTTAATGCAAAACCATCCTTTATGCTCATCCTGATATGGCATTAAGGTGTAGTGTTTTATATAAGACAGTGTATTATACATAATTTACTGTCATGTATAAAACACTGTACCTTAATGTCATATAAGGAGGTGCATACAAGAGAGTGCTTGCTAAGAACTAAATCAAAGCTAAATCAAAATGTGGGGTCAGTAAGATTTTGTTACATCAAACACAGTAACTGTGTGAAATAATATTACATTTATTTTAAAATATAATTTATTCCTGTGATGGCAAAGCTAAATTTTCTTCATCTTTACAGCAGTCTTCAGTGTCACATGATCCTTCAGAAATCATTCTAATATGCTGATTTCTTATTATTATGAATGTTGAAAACTGTTGATGCATAATATTTTTGTGGACACCATTATTACATTTTTTTTTTTTGATGAATCTTTGATGAATAGGAAGTATAAATGAACAGCATTTATTTGAAATAGAAATATTTTGTAGCATTATAAATGTCTTTACAGTCACTATTAATCAATTTATTAGTTTAATGTGTGCTTGCGGAATAAAAGAACTAACCCCAAAGTGTCAACTGCGTAGAAGATTGATGGGGAAGAGAAAAAAATTGTTGAATAAAGTTGTTGTTTTTGTTTTGTTTTTGCACACAAAAAGTATTCTCGTCGCTTCGTAACATTAAGGTTGAACCACTGTAGTCACTTTGACTATTTTATCAATGTCTTTAATACCTTTCTGGACCTCGAATGACAGTAATTACATTGCTTTCTATGGGGAATAAAAACCTCTTGGATTTCATCAAAAGTATCTTAATTTGTGTGTGTTCCGAAGATGAAAGAATGTCTTACAGGTTTGGAACGACATGAGGGTGAGTAATTAATGACAGAAATTTCATTTTTGGGTGAACTAACTCTTTAACAGTTAATTTGTATTGTGCATTTACCATGGTAACTGTACTTCCTGCAACCTTAACCCAAAAAAAACCAGTGGTATTTTAACCCAAAATACCACTGTTATTTTCTATATTTTTGATGACTGTGGTGGCTCATACCTTACGAACTTTAATTTCTGACTGCTATTTAATAGCCTTACCTCATACTGTTTATTCATCAGTGTTAGTGATATTCTTACAATTTAGGTGTATGTTAAGTAAAGTGCTTGTGTGTGTCAACCATTTCTGAGAAATGACTTTGTTTGGTTCAAATTACCATGACCATGGGAAAATGTGGGTCCCATGGCTTAATCAGTTGAGAACCACTGTTATATCTCAAGTATATCTTATATCTGTGTCTGCTTGGGTATATGCGGTAATGTGTAGATAACGCAAGTAACTAAGTTAATAAGTAAATGAATCAATCAATTGGGTCCCTAAATATTTTGCTGTGCACTTTGGGGTCACAATAGCTCCTAAACAAAAATGTAAGCATAGAGACTGTACAAAGCATGATGCAACCTACATGAAATGGCCAAAATAAGAAGAAAATGTAGAATTACAAAAACAAATACTTGTTCTATGAAAGTGCAAGTTTGCATTAAAATTTTTTTTTTGGTTGCATACCTTCATGGAGTTCTTTCCGAAGTTTCTCTGCATCCTCTTGAAGGACAGATTTCTGGGTGTTGAGGACAGCAACATACATCTCCAAGTCTGTACGGCATGATTTTTCAGCCTCCAGGACGTGATTGAGCTCCTTCACCTGGGAATTAACCAAGCACATGATCCAAACTTCATTTTTCATGATTAAAAGTAAAAGCACCCATAAACAGAGGCCTTCACGCAACCTTTAAACCACACCTTACATTTTTTATGTTTGAAAATAAAATGGCAGGATCATCTACAACCTTTCAACTTTACAGCTGAGATGGCTGCTGGCTCATTGACTTCCAACAACTTTTACAAGACTCAAATGATTTATTACTCGTTCCTAAGGACAAAACATTATCATCACATAGTCATAATCATAACTAAAGGCTGTAATGCAGGTGCAGCCTTGATTTATTTGGCCAGGTGTGAATTTGCCTATTTATGAGGTCATGGAATTACCACATAAAAGGAATGAAATGACACAGAAATGTGTCACGTCTAATAATAAATGTGAACAAAACAGTCTGGCTCTCAGTTCCACTTTTTGATACACTAACCTTTGCCGCCTCAAGCTCCTTAACTCGATCTTCTGAGCTTGACAGTTTGGCCTTCAGTGCTGCAATCTCGCTCTCCATTGGCATCACCACTGAGCGTAACTTCTCTGCGTCTTCCTGAGCCTAGATTGATGCAAACTCAAGCTTGCTTAACAGACCCAAAACCAACATGATTCAAACACTCTCGCTTTGAGTCACGATTCCGAGAAAATGTCTATGCATCATCTCTTTCACAGTTCAGGGAACTAAAATCATAAAGTAGATATATCAAAAAGCAAACCACACCTTCTTCATGTCATTCTCTAAATTCTCCTCCTCCTGTCCCTCAGTAAGACGGCGGCGTAGCTCAGCCACCTCTCGCTCCATCCCATCACGGTACTGTGACCACTGAGCGCGCTCCTGTTCCAGCTTCTGCTGGAACTGCAACTTAAATTCCCGCTCTGCATCTGAACGCACGTCAAGATAAGGATTTATTCTTCAAAACGAAATCCTCAGAAACACATTTTAGATTCACAACAGATAGCAAAACAAATCTTGCTAATCCTTCCTTGTCCAAATAGGGTTTATTTATAGCATTTACAATTTAACAAGGATTACACTGAATCTGAACCCACAGAGGGACTGCAGATTTCTGTCTGCACTTCTTTCTCTACACATCATGTGTCTCTTTTTATTAAAGGGGTCATATGAGGCTTTTTAATATTTTCCTTTGGTGTGTAATGTATACGTTTGTGCATTTATAAGAGAAGTTACAAAGCTTATACTCTCCAAAATACTCTAGCAAAACTGATCTGCTTGATCATCCACATTTACAGAATGTGACATCGGCTTGAACTCATGCGGTAATACTGACAACATTATTAACTGTGTGTTTACATTTGCTTTAGAAGTTGAAGCTTGTGATTATGGTAAAGTAAGAGACGTCCATTTATGACACACATTTCAGGTGTTTGGCCAATTACAACGCACTGGGTCAGCTGGCCAATCAGAGCACTCTGAGATTTTCTGAAGGAGGGGCTTTGTAGAAATTATGGGTGTAACAGTTAAAAAAAAAAAATAAAATAAAAAAATAATTATAATAATACCGCTCTCCACACATGCTCTATATGACCAGTTGAAACTCATTTAAGCCTTGCCGATTTAAACATTCAAGTGCAAGACCTGAAAGAGAACTCGCGCACACGCTGTGAAAAAATGTGCAATCATCCGAAGCGCGCACGAAAGAGAAATATTGAGTTCTCTTTCAAGTCTTGCACTTCGACAGACAAATTCACACAAAAAATTGTCAACACGCCCATCTTGTTGAGCACCCTAGCAAAAATAGTAGGTTTTTAAATATACTGGCCTAAATATAGTAGTCAACATTTGAAATGGATCAAAAAAGTTAATAAAAGTTGTCCTAAGAAGTTGTACGAAGAAGAAGGTTTTAGGACAACTTTGATGAAAGGTTTTGATCCACTTCAAATGTTGACTACTGTATATTGGCTAAAATGACAATACGGTTTTGCAGTTTTTAAATAGCAGGTTACTGATAAATGGGGGGGGGGGGGACTCTATTAAAAAAAAAAAAAACTAAAAAAAAACCCATATCTTTTACAAATACATACACTGCTGGTCAAAAGTTTAGAAAGTTTGTTTTTGAAAGAAGTCTCAACCAAGGCTGCATTTATCTGAACAAAAACACATTAAAAACTAATATTGTGAACAAAGCTGAATTTTCAGCATCATTACTCCAGTCTTCAGTGTCACATGACCCTTCAGAAATCATTTTATTATGCTGATTTGCTGCTCAAGAAACATTTCTTATTATTATCAATGTTGAAAACAGTTGTGCTGCTAAATTTTTTGTGGAACCCTTGATGCATTTTTTCAAGATTCTTTGATTAGAAGGTTTAAACGCAGGGTTACTATCTTAAAAAAAAAAAAAACTAAAAATATTAAAAAAATTGTTAATTGAAGTAAAGCTGAAATAAATTATTAATATTAGATGAAACACTAAAACAAAAATTATAACGAAATAAAATGAAAAACGAAATTTAAACAAAACTTAGAAATGTTGTCTGAAATAAACACTATAATTACTAAATGGAAATAAATAACTAAAACCAAAAGAACAAAAATAAACCTAAACAGTAATATATATAAAAAAAAAAAAACTAATAAAAATAATCACATGATAAAATCACTAAAAAACAAAAACTAAAATTAAGATGAAAACTGAAAACATAAAAATAATACCCACTTCAAAATAACAAAAAAAAAAAGAAAATACAATAGTATATAAACAAAACTAAAATAACTTTTCAAAAGAGCAGCATTTATTTAAAAGAGAAATCTTTGGTAACATTATATATGTTTTTACTGTCACTTTTGATCAATGTGTCCTTGCTGAACAAAAGTAAAAATCTGTAAAACTTGTAACGTAGGTAATATGAAAAAGACCAATAAATGGCATCATCTATTATGTCATTAATTGAGTGGCGTGGTGGCATAAAATCGTGCTATTTATGTATTGCTTGCAAAAAATTTCACTTTTTATTATTATTACTCAAAGCAATATCAGTCACGCAAAGCAGTTCAGTCAACTTCAGGATAGTGATGAATGATTTAGTTATCGTTTCAAATAGCAGAAATAGCACAATAAATAAAACTTGGTTCTGAGTATCGGTTATCAGACACTTTAGCATAAAAATAATCAGTATCCTATTACCTTTCATAATAGCCTGCAGTGACGCCACCTCCTCCTGCCACTGCTGCTTGACCTGGTCGATGGCTTCCTGCTTCGTGCTCTCAGAGACGGTGGCCACGGCTTTGATGGTCTCCATCTCTGCTCTAGCCTCGGCCAGCTGGTCCTGCATCTTGCTCAGCTCTGCCTGGGCCTTCTCCAGTATAGCAGTCTGCTTCTTCAGCTCATCTGAGATATTTACAGGACAAGCACAAAGGTTTATGTAGAGGAACCAGCAGGTTCAGTTCTGTAAGGGCTACAACATTTTCTCCCTCTTCCACTGTGTCCTAAAAATGATGTTTAACTAACTTAACTAGACCCTGTTTGGACCCATTTTTATTGCTGATCCTCTTGTGATAAGATCACCTGACACATTTGTACTAGGTGTAAAAGGAGCCTCGTGTTCAGATCCCTGCTAACATTGTTTGAAATGTTTGACCTAAACCTTATCTGGTTTAGTACTTTCGTCCCGCCCCAGGACAGATTAACTATGAAATAAAGATCTATGACAGCTGAACTGTTTGCTAGTTGTTTAGTCTTCTGTATCTGTGTGCCTCCAGGCATAATGGATTGTGTTACTGTACATGTCTATTGAAAAGGTGAGAACTGGTTTGAGGAAAGAGTCATCGAGTGCAAAACCCACATATTTTTCCCAGTAAGCGATTTCTAAGAAACGCTGTTGAAAGTGGATCGAGCACCACAACACACTTGTAGCCAATCAGCAGTAAGGGGTGTGTCCACTCATGATGGGGGAGGAGAGAGAGTGAGCAAGAGGGAGATTTGAAGAAAGACTGTAGAAAGAGTGATGATGAGAGACATTACAAAAGAGAAGGAAAATCACTGGAAAATGAAGGGTTATGATCACGCAAGAGCTTTAGGACCCGTGTTAATATTAGAAAAGCTTTCCAGCAAGTGGAAAGGCCTGAAAACGGATGCCGAGTTTGTGTTGTTTCTGCTCCATACGTGAGTAACATTGGTTTTGAGTGTGTGCTGCTGGCGACTAACAATGAACACTTGCTAGCACATACTCGTGTACTGTTTTGTTCTTCTTTGTCGTTTGTTCGTCATCTTCGCTTTATTTTTCGCTTCTGCTATGATAAAAAGACAACCACTCTTACATTGTGTGTTCGTGCATTTTGTGAGCGGAGCAATGAAGGGGGGGGGTGTGTTTGTTTGGGTTGATTTCAAATATCAACAGTGTTTTCAATGATTCTCAGAAATCACCTTTAAATACCTTTAAAACCAAAGATTAGTGTTCATATTTCTTGGAACTACAGTGGCTCCAAAAAGAAGACTTAAGCCATGTTTAAAAACATGTGAATATCACTGAATTAACTGAAATAACTTTTTTTACAAAATGAAGTTTGTTAGATAAAACAAGATAAACTTTTATTATATACTACAAAACAAAGGCAAAATGAAGGCCTTGTGGTTGTCAAATGTCAGTGGACCATGTTCATAGTTAATGTGATGAAATACACCTCTGGTTACTCTGCAAGGACACCTATGTTAACTTTATACAGCCAACAAGAAAAGAAAAAATAATAATAATAAAAATAAAGAAATATAAGTAAGTAAAACAAAACAAATAAAAAAAGAAAAAGAAAAACAATACATAAACAAAAACAAACAAACACATTAGAACTCGTTTGAATTATTACTTATTGTTTTTAGAGATGCACCGATACTAAATTTCTCTGCCGATACTGATAGCCGATTATTCAGAATGATATCGGGCGATACCGATAGTTTGGTTTTTCTTAAGGAAAAAAAAAAAATCTCTCCCAAATAATGTTGCAAACTATACAGGGAACCCTCTCATTTGGTACACTACAATTTTAGAGGTTACAATTAGCAGCAGAGGTATTATATTCAGCTGCTGTTTATTTTCAGATATAATAATTACACTCAAATAAAAACTGAAATGTAAGGGTAGTTTTCATAAGCGCTTGTCTTCATGGCAAATTTGCACAAACATAATTAAATAGTAAATAAGCTCCCCTCTAGTGTTTTTTTTTATATGTAGATAGCTAAGGAACTGTGAACACTGGAAAACATGTAAATGAGGTAAATGTGACATGATATGACATATTGTTCACAAGCTGTTTTATTGATGTCTTTCTGCGGTTGAAACACAAATCAAGCGATTACATGAGACATGATACATTCTGGCAAGTTGTACAATATATTTCAACATACCTTTGATGTTCATTCATGTTTTTCGAGATATAACTTGTATTGAAGAGGAAGAAAAGACTCGCGCTCCGAGCTGCCGCCTGAACTGAGGCATTACAGTGATCTGACACGTCACATTTAAGAGCGTCAAAACGCCATTTATTGTTTGAATTTCATAATAAAATGGACAGAATTTAAAAACTGAAACTTTAATTCTTATCAGAAGTAATAAAGCACAAATCTTTTTGCGATTATTGGATGGGAGGCGCTACAAATAATATTTGCTGTAGGAAAAAAAACCCAGACCTGGCAACCCTGGCTTGAACTACGAGTGATTCATAGGGTCAAAAAGAGCCTGCTTTAACGTCACTATTTTTAAACTGTTAATGTGTTAAAATTCAACACAAGAGTGATTTTCTTCACACACAGTATGTATGTGTTGCAGTCTGAACACGTCTTTCCACACCCTTTTGATTGACAGGATATAATCGGTCCTGATGGCCGATGGCTGATAGTGATAATAATAGCTTTTTTCGGCCGATACCGATTGTTAGCCGATACATCGGTGCATCTCTAATTGTTTTATTTATTTGTTTTATTCAAACAAGCAAACAAACAAATAATAATAAATAAATAAATAAATAAATAAAGTGGAGTTAGTTAGGAAAACTCTAGCAAGAATTTGTATGGAGATGCAACTGATGTTAAGAAATTCAGACCCGTTCAGTGTTACTTCAGTTTTCTGTATCTTACTGGTCCATCAGCAGATAATGTAAACCATATATTACCTTCTTTAGACAGATAGAGTTCCTTAAACTTGGCCCGCTTCTGGTTGAACTCCATCTCCAGCTGTTGTTTGAGCTTCAGGAAGTCGGTTCGATCCTGCTCTTGCTCGGCCGCGCGCTGCTGCAGAACCCCTGCCAAAGCATCACATCATCCATCAGTGCCACACATTCACAAAATCTACACCTTCAACCTCTGAATGGCACTTTGGCTCTTTACACACAGGAGTAAAATGTGAGTAAATAATGCATGATGGGACATTTTCAACAGCAAAAAGAGAGGCTGAGATAACCATGCTTGCTTGGCTAAATTATAGTGTTAGCTCTCACTAATGTCAGTGCACAAAACATGTTTCTTGTTTTTAAAATCTGTTATGTATGTTTTGTCAATTTTATTTATTTATTTATTTATTTATTTATTTATTGGCAAAATTATTATTATTATTTTTTTTTTTTTTTTTTTTTGAAGATATACTACCATCCAAAATTTTGAGGGCGGTATGATTTTTTTATTTATTTATTTATTTTACGTTTTTGTGCTCACCAAGGATGCAATTAATTGAACAAAAAACAAACAAAAGCAAAAAAAAAAAAAAGTAATATTATTACAATTTAAAATAGCTGTTTTCTATTTGAATATATTTAAAAATATATGTAATGGCAAAGCTAAATTTTTAGCAGCCATTACTCCAGTCTTTAGTGTCACATGACAGAAATCATTATATGCTGATTTGGTTATTATTACCAATATTCATCACTTTACTGTCATTGTCAATTTAATGCATCCCTACTGAATTAAAGTATTAATTAAAAAATAAAGATAAATAAATCTTTCTGACCCAAAACATTTAAACGGTAGTACTGATTTCAAGCATTGAAAACTTTAGACCAATGAAAAATCAAAAGAGAGCTGACGTTCTTTGGAGTTTAGTTAACACATGACGTATTTGATTCTCATGCACTCTCACTAATCAAACATGATGTAAAAGTCTTCTTTAAACAAACAACTTTGACTTCTTACTTTGGTTGGAGCTGCAGGGAGGCTTATAAAGTACTATAAAATTAATTTCTTTCCAAACTTGAAATAAACTCCATGGTAAGCAACCAAAGATGACAACTATATGAACTCCGTGACATTTTAAAGCTTATATATACACACACATGAATTACATGATGTCTTGCACATTTTACTGCTGTAACACATATGCTGATTGAATCATACCCATAGATGATAAGGATAAAGCCTCAGCTTGATTAACAGCCATTATGCCAGCTGGCATAATTAATTTAGAGAACAGCAACCTACAACAAAAACTTCTTTATGCGGTGAAGATCCCTACATCATTCTAGACGAGCAGTATTTCATTCAAGTAAACAAACAGAGACTCTAGTATCAAGTCCAAGCCAGTACAGCCATATAGATCAATCAACCGCAAGTATGTCCTGTCAGATCATACATCTCTATCACTGGGTTTTACTCTGATTAGGCCTAAATACTAGACTTTACAAACACATATTTGCAGCAAAAGTCTTTGTTGGATTTGTAAACGACGACTACACCCAAAGCAACCACGAGCCTTTAGGGAGGACAGATGACTTTCTCTGAACTTAACCTACACCAAAAATGTAGCTCAACGGGATCAAAGCAGCAACTGCATAGATTTGCATATTAATTGAAAAAAAAAAAAAAGTGTTTCCATAAAATCTCACTTGAGCTATACCTAATAATATTAATACATTTAAAAGCTAATGCAATTGTGGCAACTGGCCAGATGTGTATTTACCATTACACAAAAAGCAAAGAAACTGCACATCATGGAGCAAAAATAATGGATTATATATAATCTCCCTCCAGTCCATCTAATCACAAACATTTCTGTCATATTGTGCTTAAAGTGCTGAAGTAGACTTATACAACTTTATACCATGGTACTTCAAATTACTTTGAAGTATGTCACAATAATGGCATGTTAAAAAAAAAAAACATTTAACACTTTTTGTCAGTACAAGGTAATGCTTATGTGGCAAACACATCCATGCATGGTTCAAATCAATACGTGCATCAAAACACTGTATGAACGTAAATGCACGCGAACCGTGTCATCATGAGCAACATTACAAACCTTTAGACATGATATTCAATCACTTCAAATATATAAGATCATAAAAAACACAAACCACTGTCTGTCCTGAGAGTCTTACAACACTGTCAGTCCAGCTGTCATCTGCTGATCACACTGGATGCAACATCACCATGTTGACCATATAAACACGTTTCTGTGTACCTAAAGATTAGCTTAAAAAATGCTTTGTGCAAAAAGAGTTGTCAGAAGCATCGACACATATCAAGCACTAAAGCATCATATGAGAGCGTTTTAATAAATAGGCAAATAATAGTGTAGGCTATCTGTCAGCCGGTTGACTGTTGCTGGCTAATCCTTGGACGAACAGGCCTCAGGCCTACAATGAGCACAGCTAAATTAGCACAATAAACCTTTCCTTGAGGAGAAAGACGCTTACCGTCATGTTGAGGCGGCTGGGTGGATCCCGAGGCCTGCTCGGCCATGGTTTCCCGGGGCTGAGTTTAGAAAAGCGGCTCTCTGAAGGAAAGCGAGGAGCGCCCAGCAGAACAGGCTACTAGAGACAGAGCAACGTCATTGTAGAAATAACACGCACTGCGCATGCGCACACCGAATGGGCGGCGCTGTCTTTAGAATATGATTAAAAAAACAAGACAGAAAAGACTTTGAACTTGACATTATATCTGCGTTATCTCTATGTGTTTATTTTATGAATGCGATTTTTTATAATATATGTACTGTATATGTGTCTTAATTATGATTGATTATATATTACTAGCGGTATTTTAATAAATACAGGTGCTGGTCATATCATTAGAATATCATCAAAAAGTTTATTTCACTAATTCCATTCAAAAAGTGAAACTTGTATATTATATTCATTCATTACACACAGACTGATATATTTCAAATGTTTATTTCTTTTAATTTTGATGATTATAACTGACAACTAAGGAAAATCCCAAATTCAGTATCTCAGAAAATTAGAATATTACTTAAGACCAATACAAAAAAAAGGATTTTTAGAAATCTTGGCCAACTGAAAAGTATGAACATGAAAAGTATGAGCATGTACAGCACTCAATACTTAGTTGGGGCTCCTTTTGCCTGAATTACTGCAGCAATGCGGCGTGGCATGGAGTCGATCAGTCTGTGGCACTGCTCAGGTGTTATAAGAGCCCAGGTTGCTCTGATAGTGGCCTTCAGCTCTTCTGCATTGTTGGGTCTGGCATATCGCATCTTCCTCTTCACAATACCCCATAGATTTTCTATGGGGTTAAGGTCAGGCGAGTTTGCTGGCCAATTAAGAACAGGGATACCATGGTCCTTAAACCAGGTACTGGTAGCTTTGGCACTGTGTGCAGGTACCAAGTCCTGTTGGAAAATTAAATCTGCATCTCCATAAAGTTGGTCAGCAGCAGGAAGCATGAAGTGCTCTAAAACTTCCTGGTATACAGCTGCATTGACCTTGGACCTCAGAAAACACAGTGGACCAACACCAGCAGATGACATGGCAACCCAAACCATCACTGACTGTGGAAACTTTACACTGGACCTCAAGCAACGTGGATTGTGTGCCTCTCCTCTCTTCCTCCAGACTCTGGGACCCTGATTTCCAAAGGAAATGCAAAATTTTACTTTCAAAATTTACTTTTCACAATATTCTAATTTTCTGAGATACTGAATTTGTGATTTTCCTTAGTTGTCAGTTATAATCATCAAAATTAAAAGAAATAAACATTTGAAATATATCAGTCTGTGTGTAATGAATTAATATAATATACAAGTTTCACTTTTTGAATGGAATTAGTGAAATAAATCAACTTTTTGATGATATTCTAATTATATGACCAGCACCTGTATATATTAATAAATAATTGAATATTCAGATGCAACACTCACTATAACACAAAATAAATGCTCTCAAATAAATAAATTCATAAATAAACAACTCCACAGCACTATACCCAAAAAACAACCAACTAAACAAACTGTGGAAAAAAACACTGAATGGAAAATAAATGCTGGAAAAAAAAAAAAAAAAAAAAAAATATATATATATATATATATACACACACACACACACACACACACACACACACACACATATATATATATATATAGTCAAACCAAAATTTAAATTTATTCAGACACCTTGAACATTTCATTCATTAATACAGTTTATTCACTATAGTTTAAAAAAATGGTAATGAAATATGACAAGATCTCAGAGTTAAACTGTGTCAGAAAAAAATAATCTTAATTATGTCAGATAACACTTAAGCAAAACATGGTCAGGTCAAAGTGTCTAAATAATTTTAAACAATTTTACTGGTAGTCCACTGTATGAAGAATTTTTGAGTATAATATGTCACAGTTTACTTCATTTTACTATCCTCATTTACATAAATTAACTATAGTGTCCTGCACCCACTAGTAAACATACATCAAAAATATAAAAAATGTCTGAATAATTTTTGGTTTGACTGTATGTATATATAAAATAACATATAATATGTATAAAATAACCCCAAAATGGTTGTTTAACCCAGCACTTTTAAGTGCTGGGTTAAAAACGTGTGTGTGTGTGTGTGTGTGTGTGTGTGTGTGTGTGTGTGTGTGTGTGTGTTATTTATTTATTTTTACTGAAAGTTCAGATGCAAGAAACAAAAAAAAAAAATATTTATAAAAAAATGTATTTATAAAAAAATTATAAATAAATAGCTAACAAATTATTCAATAAATGTTCCTCATCCTCTACACCACCAAAAGAGAAAAATAATAATAATAATAATAATGAAAATCTGAATGTATAGCTGGAATCCCCTAAATAAATAAATAAATAAATAAATAAATAATCTCATGGACAGTTCACTATAAACTTCTAGTGGTCAAACCCAATATCCACAATGAATAAATAAAAATAAATAATTGCCTGAATGCCGAGGCCACACCCACTATACACCACTTAGAAATTTCTCTTTGAGTTGATAGCATATACGGATTCATTTCTATACAGAACAGGGGAAGTACTATTTTTTGTTTTACACCATCCCTCAGTTTCTCCCACAGCACACTAAAAAACACAGTAGCTGCACAGTTGAATAACAATGAATACACAGTCTCACAGACCTAAAGCTTATGTGGACCACAATATATAAACAAGTAAATAAACTCATGAATAATTCACTAAAACTTCTACAGGTCATGCCCACTATACCACAATAAATAAACAAATAAATCCCTAGATATACAGAGGCCACGCCCACTACACCACTGTAGATACATATAATCCCCTTTTTGAGATGACAGCAAATTAAATGCCTAGATTCAGTTCTCTGAAGAATAGCAGAAGTACTATTCCTGTTTGAACCATCCCACAGTCTCTCTTTTGAGTTCAGCTCCCCCAGTCGATGTATAGCTGACTAACAATACATTTCTGAGTCACACAAACCAACCTACAGCTTATGTGGAAGAAGGTTTGGTCGTGGGGTGAAAATTTCCTGTTGTGACAGTTCTGTAATCGCCACTATACAGAATAATATGTGCAAGACTGGTGTGATCTATACAACAGACAAAGGTAATTATGTTTTATCTTATTATTTTCATCTTTACAAAAACATGTGAATAGCCATTATAGAATAGCCGTGAATATAGAATAAACTGTCTGCTTACTAACACTTTATTTTGATGGTCCCCAACAGACATTCTACTGACTATAAGTAACTTTACAACAATATATACTCAACGGTCTAATGATCTAATGAGAGTTAGATGACGTTTAGTAGCAAAGTTACTTATGGTTAGTAGAATGTCTAATGTGGACCAATCGAAATAAAGTACATAACTGTGGTTTTATTATCATAAATTAAAATCAAGTGTAAATTATAAGTTAATAGCAGTATCAGTGTGATTTAAAATACAGAAATACATTATGCCAATACTTTATCGGTTAAGATTGTGTTTATCTTATTAATTTTGTTAAGACCACTCTAAGTTCGATCTGAGATCCATTAAGTCAGTATGTTTTGCATTATATTTCCTCACAATATAATAATTTGATATAACATTTTGGCTTAATTTGATGTAAATCCCTTTTGTTAATCTATATTTAACTAAATGAATACAATTCCATTTATGAATACCTGTCTGTTGGTTTTTTTTATTCAATTTTTTAATATTTGTGAAGATACTGTGCATAAAACAAATTAATCTCTAAATGAAGATGGTCAGTGAAGTGAAACCCACTAAGCCATTGCTAAGAAAAGAATGATGCAGGAAGTCAGTTAATCAAATGCAAAACTTGCGCCTTTGCAGGATGAGTGCTGTGAGCATGATATAGAGCTCGAGAGAAAATGTTGTATTTGAAATATTAAATGACAATTACTGTATTCATTCCCTGCATCCAGATTAGATTTCTGTCATTACAAAATAGATTGTAAAAGCTTTTGAAAGCATATTAAAACTGGGTTAACACTCTCCACCCAGGAAACACAGCTGACTGGAAAACCAAACTTCAAGCATGTGCCTGAACAGTGCTGAAAAGGAGAAGTAGCTGGAGTTTAAAGCACGTTATTCATTACGATATAAAAACAAAATGTTCATTATCTGTTAGTGATATCCTTTAATCTGAACATTTTCTTTGTTTCATTTCGTAGATGGAGATCTTACGTCAACACTTCTGGACAGCATTACTGCTGGCCATCATTCTGGTGTCTCTGGCGATAGTAATTATTTTCATTTTCATCAATATTTGCATCAGTAAAAAAGGTAAAACACATCTCTACAGAGGTTCTGATCCGCCACACAACAATCTAAATATAGTAAAGAGCATTTAATGACAGTGGTTAACCACATATCTGTTGTATAGGCAGTGCGGAATGAAGAACTGGGTGATAATATAAAACAGTAAAAGCCATTATATTGTGAAATACAATTTAAAATAACTGTTTTCTATTTAAATGCACTTTAAAGTTTATTTTAAAGTTTAAGTTTATTCCTGTGATGGCAAAGCTGAGTTTTTATCGGTCATTACTCTTGTCTTCAGAGTCACATGATCTTTCAGAAAACATGCTCAGTGCTCAGAGAGAGAGAAAGAGAGAGAGAGAGGGTGAATTTAGTTGTCACACTCTTTACTCCAGTATATAAATAATATTTCTACTGTTACATTACAGTGGATTTAATAATACAATATTAGTTATTCACAAAGATTATTAGGGTTTTGAAGTAGATGTTGAAATACAGGAAACAAACTTTGCGTCAGTTCATAGACTTAACCTCATAGTTACTAAAAAACAGGCCTTGTGACCACTTCCTTAAAGTGAAAATGAAAATAATATTATTTATTATTACTCACCCTCATGTCGTTCCACACCCGTAAGGCCTTTGTTCATCTTCGTTCATCTTGGCTCAGTGAGGCCTGCATTCGCAGCAATGACATTTCCTCTCTCAAGATCCATAAAGGTACTAAAAACATATTTAAAACAGTTTATGTGAGTACAGTGGTTCAACCTTAATATTATAAAGCGACGAGAATACTTTTTGTGCACCAAAAAACAAAATAACGACTTTTCAACAATATAGTGATGGGACTGCTTCAGAGCTTTATGAATCGAATCAGTGATTCGGAGTGCCAAAGTCATGTGATTTCAGCAGTTTAGCCGTTTGATAGGAGATCCAAATCACGGATTTGATTCATAAAGCTCAGAAGCAGTGTTTTGAAATCGGCTCATCACTAAATTGTTGAAAAGTCATTATTTTGGGGGGTTTTTGGCACACAAAAAGTATTCTTGTCGCTTTATAATATTAAGGTAGAACTACTGAACTCAAATGAACTGTTTTAAATATGTTTTTAGTACCTTTATGGATCTTGAGAGAGGAAATGTCATTGATGTGAATGCAGGCCTCGCTGAGCCATCGGATTTAATCAAAATATCTTAATTTGTGTTCTGAAGATGAATGAAGGTCTTACGGGTGTAGAACGACATGAGTAATAAATGACATTATTTACATTTTTGGGTGAACTAACCCTTTAACAGTTTTACTGTTGCATACCACTGATTAATTTTATTTAGCATTTTTCATGTCAATCCTCAGTCTTTGTTTCCTCTTTTTGTAGCTGCTTGGTACAGTACACAAGCAAAACCAAATCATTACGATGGCACAAATTTTCAAAAACAGTAAGTGTGTCAAGATCATTTAAGTCTAGATCTTTATCATACTCAAAAAAAAAGTGTTTACATTCTAAAATAAATGACTTTTTCCATTTCAGGGAAAACCAAGTTTATCACAAAGACCTTGAGAATGAGAAACCACCCTTACCTCCCAGAGATCAGTTCATGTCCATGGTTTCTGGTCAGTTTTGTTTTTATATTAGCATAGATGTGTTAATTTTCTTCACTCTACAACACTGCAATGACACAGACCTTTTGTAACGTGTTTGAACTCAAAGGAAGAAGAAGTCAGGGGCGGGTGAGAGGACTTTCAAAATATTTATTTTAAATTAAAAAAAATCTCCAGTACAAACAAAAGGCAGCTTTTCAGATCCTCACAGGTGACCTGTGCGTGGGTAGTCTCACGTAGCCAGACCTTAAAATTGACGGCAGAAGGTCTGGATTCCATAGTAGCTTTCATTGGCAAAGACTGCCCACAGGCCATCTGACTGACATGTAAAGCAACCAATCACAGTTCGTTTTCATGTTCAGGGGCATGAAAATGTAAAGTCTATGTCCCTACTATAACAGACCGGCGTTCAACCAAAACAAATTATTCATTCTGGAACATCATGCAAATTTACTGCAGCAATAGCGCATCAGTCACATGTTCCAGTACAACCAGCAGGAGAGCAGTGACATATGAACTAAATTTGGTGACAGTACAGTGTTACAGTGAAGTTATTGAGTATTTTTCATAATATAAAACTCCCACTTCAGCAAAAGGGTTTTGGGTTTTGCACTTTTCAGACGGTCCCTTCAGACTTGTCTCTCTGCCGCCTGCTCATTGAGACCACTTTATTATAAAGCACATTTGAGGAAAATTGGGTTGTTGTAGCTCGTTGTTTAGGTTACTATGATTGGAAATAGCTGCATTTTTTTTAGCTGTGTTTTAACAACGTTTAGCTCACGAGTTATTGATTCGGGAAGTTCGAATCTATTGGCAACTTTACCCTACTCCTTGAGTTAAGCACTGACTGCATTTCTTTATATTTGAGTCCAACAAGTTCAAACTTTATGAGTCGCGCATTATTTGTGTGCATTATTAACATATGGAGCTGACTGAAACACTACTGCCAGCCAGCGGGACATTAAAGAGGAAGTGTTTGTCCGAGCTCACAGCAAGGGAATGATAATATCTTTGCGAGGGAACGCAAAAGTTTTGCGAGGGAACGCAAAAGATTTGAATTTTTTTCCCCTCCCATCTCAATTTTTTTCCACCACCACGTCCCTTTAGGGGCTCCGTAGATATGCATTCATTGTCACAGTTGTAAACACGACGACTTTCTTCTTCCATGAGAGGGAATGGTGTCACAATGGCTTTGTTTTCATATGAACTGTTAAAGAACGCAGCATACACATCTCCCGGAAATCCTGTAGAATTCAATCAGTCGGATGATGACTTCACATTTTGTGTACCTTAGGCATCAGACGTTCAGCCAATGGTCCATGGGCCTGATGTTTGAGGCTGAGACTAGCGTGATGGTATCTTTCATGCGATGAAGCCACTGCAGGGGTGTCCGATCCTGCTCCTGGAGTGCCACTGTCATGCAGAGTTGAGCTCCAACCCCAATTAAAACACACATGAACCAGCTAGTGTTATCAAAAGTTCCGGTACTTCGGTACCAAGTCGGTACTGAAATTTTGAAAATGTGACGATACCCGTATTTCTGTAGTACCGGCAGTACCGAGAATCCGGGTATATTCGGTACCCACTGATAGGGCTGTGCCAGTATTTACTTGAATATGACACGAGTGAAGCACAAAGCTTTGTTTACAAAAGAAATAATAAGTTAGCAATTAAATGTGACATCGCAGCCATGGACACATTTTGGTTCATGCCGAATGAGAGAGGTAGGTGAGTCCATAAATTTATGCTTTGTATTCTGTTTTGCGAATCACGATCTGGTCACCCGATTAGCAGAAAATTTAACAATATTCCATTAGTTATTCCACTGAACATGGAATCTCTGTTTCTTTTCCCAAATCTTCACTCGTGCAGGGGATTATAAACGTTTCTTTCTTTCGTTCGCTTTTAGGCCTATTATAGGCTATTCGCATTCTTTACTGTGGTAAATTAGAAAAAACACTGTGGGACAGAAACCTTTTTGCTTGCGCGTCAATTTCTATTTAACACAGTTTGTGCTTGTTAAGGCGCGTCAAGTTTATTTGCATAGCGCTTTTCACACACGCTGGTAATTTTTACTTTTGCTTTCCCTGGCAGCGCTAAATCAAATATAGCCTGAATGTGTGAAGATAAAACTCGCTCTTCAGACCTTTTACAACAAGTCTCAGTTCCTTGTAACATCAGGAGACATGAAGATGTTATTAAAGCGAAATGGTCTCTTTCCTGCTCGTTCCCCACATCCCTCTCAAAGAGCAGAGCAGTATGCTATATGACCCATCTTTGTGTAGAAATAAAAAACGCTCGATTTTTTTCTTTTTCTTTAACCCTTTAACTGATTTCTCAACCGTACGGTAGACCTTACTTTGAGTGTGAAAAAAATCAGTCAAAAGAAGGAGATGAGACAAAAATCTTCCACAGCTCTATTGTCCCACCCCACTGTCTGCTTTTGTCATGGAGAGATGGGACTTTTCAATTTTCAGGTGACAGCATCAGTTGCACACTTCAGTCGGTCACACGAAAGAATGAAGTTGCTGATCGGTCATCGAATAATAGGGTCAAACATGGTATCAGTTAAGGAGGGAATCAAACCACAATGTTGTAGTTAGTAGGGTAGAGTCTAAACAATAGAAATATGGCAAAATATAAGAGAAATACAGAAACACCTGTTTGCCATGACTTTCCAAAACTATGCGTGACCGTACGGTTGATATGTCTGTAAAGGGTGAAAATAGCCAGATGGTAGGAACTGAAGTGTGACAATAGGGTCTTCTAAGAGTGGATTATGAGGATGTCCATGGGGATATTTTTTTATTTTTTTCCTCAAGCAGACATAGTAAAAACTTAATGGAATTTAAAATACAATTTCATAAATGTACATTTATGCAGTATTTTATTTTGTGTATAGTGGAAAAGAACTGATCGGGTAATGAAAAGTGAGTGTTACATACATACAAAGACACTTTACTATCCCATGAGGCCTTGTAAATTGCATGGAAGCAACACAATTTACATTGCAATGCCAAAAATGGCAGATATAACATGTCTGGATTGCATTCATATAGAACAGGGGAGGGCAAACTCGGTCCTGGAGGGCCACTGCCCTGCAGAGTTTAGCGCCAACCCTAATCAAACACACCTGAACCAGCTAATCAATGCCCTCAGGATTACTAACTACAGTCAGGTGAGTTTTATCAGGGTTGGAGAGCTAAACTATGCAGGGCAGTGGCCCTCCAAGACTGAGTTTCCCCACCCCGATATAGAACATACAGGTGCTGGTCATATAATTAGAATATCATCAAAAAGTTGATTTATTTCACTAATTCCATTCAAAAAGTGAAACTTGTATATTATATTCATTCATTACACACAGACTGATATATTTCAAATGTTTATTTCTTTTAATTTTGATGATTATAACTGACAACTAAGGAAAATCCCAAATTCAGTATCTCAGAAAATTAGAATATTACTTAATACAATACAAAGAAAGGATTTTTAGAAATCTTGGCCAACTGAAAAGTATGAACATGAAAAGTATGAGCATGTACAGCACTCAATACTTAGTTGGGGCTCCTTTTGCCTGAATTACTGCAGCAATGCGGTGTGGCATGGAGTCGATCAGTCTGTGGCACTGCTCAGGTGTTATAAGAGCCCAGGTTGCTCTGATAGTGGCCTTCAGCTCTTCTGCATTGTTGGGTCTGGCATATCGCATCTTCCTCTTCACAATACCCCATAGATTTTCTATTGGGTTAAGGTCAGGCGAGTTTGCTGGCCAATTAAGAACAGGGATACCATGGTCCTTAAACCAGGTACTGGTAGCTTTGGCACTGTGTGCAGGTGCCAAGTCCTGTTGGAAAATGAAATCTGCATCTCCATAAAGTTGGTCAGCAGCAGGAAGCATAAAGTGCTCTAAAACTTCCTGGTATGCGTTGACCTTGGACCTCAGAAAACACAGTGGACCAACACCAGCAGATGACATAACACCCCAAACCATCACTGACTGTGGAAACTTTACACTGGACCTCAAGCAACGTGGATTGTGTGCCTCTCCTCTCTTCCTCCAGACTCTGGGACCCTGATTTCCAAAGGAAATGCAAAATTTACTTTCATCAGAGAACATGACTGCTGCTGAGTGGTCCAAAGTTCAGTCCTTTTTGTCTTTAGCCAAGGCGAGACGCTTCTGACGCTGTCTGTTGTTCAAGAGTGGCTTGACACAAGGAATGCGACAGCTGAAACCCATGTCTTGCATACGTCTGTGCGTAGTGGTTCTTGAAGCACTGACTCCAGCTGCAGTCCACTCTTTGTGAATCTCCCCCACATTTTTGAATGGGTTTTGTTTCACAATCCTCTCCAGGTTGCGGTTATCCCTATTGCTTGTACACTTTTTTCTACCACATCTTTTCCTTCCCTTCGCCTCTCTATTAATGTGCTTGGACACAGAGCTCTGTGAACAGCCATCCTCTTTTGCAATGACCTTTTGAGTCTTGCCCTCCTTGTGCAAGGTGTCAATGGTCGTCTTTTGGACAACTGTCAAGTCAGCAGTCTTCCCCATGATTGTGTAGCCTACAGAACTAGACTGAGAGACCATTTAAAGGCCTTTGCAGGTGTTTTGAGTTAATTAGCTGATTAGAGTGTGGCACCAGGTGTCTTCAATATTGAACCTTTTTACAATATTCTAATTTTCTGAGATACTGAATTTGGGATTTTCCTTAGTTGTCAGTTATAATCATCAAAATTAAAAGAAATAAACATTTGAAATATATCAGTCTGTGTGTAATGAATGAATATAATATACAAGTTTCACTTTTTGAATGGAATTAGTGAAATAAATCAACTTTTTGATGATATTCTAATTATATGACCAGCACCTGTATACTTTTTTTATGTTAGTGGCGAACTAAATTCTTCTTCAAATGTAGTACTTTGACAGTGATTTTGCAAGTTTTTAGAGAAAACTGATGAAGAAGACTATTATGGCAACAGCAATAGTGTCCATTTTGCAAATATTGGTAATTCATTTCACAATGTGTGAAATCAAGCAAGTGTAGCTAGTATTTGCATTCACACTCCTACATATGGTATGATTTGTTTCACACTGCAAGCTTCAGCAGAGCATAAGAGAGTGCTTATAAAGTAACACATGTATAAAAGCACTCTGAAATGGTTGGTTGTACCTGTCAACCAAACCAAAAAATTAGAAAAACTCTGGTTTGAACATTCAGGAGCTCAAGTAAAATGACTAAAAAAAAAAAAATTATGGACGATAAATAGACTTAGATATTTTACAAAACTTGCAGTATTCCTGTTGTGAAAAATGCTTTAAATTGCCATATTACCTGAATTTACTGAAATTTGCTGAATTTATTGAAATGGTTATGAATTAAAATCACTGAAAATGGCCTGGATATTATATTGACCACCACAACACAATATGTAATGTATTATTTATTTCTAAACACCTTTTTTTTTTTTTTAAATAAACTTAATTTCATGTGGACCCTGATAATTATGAAAGGTATCTTAAGACATACTAACACTGTTACAGTTATGTTTATTATTCAGAAAAGCCCAAAAAATAGTACCACAAATGTAAAAAATGTGGTAAAAAAGATTTACCATAAACTGACATCTCAACCGTACGGTAGAGTTTTATATCTTTTAGATAAAAACATAAATTTTGACAAAAAACTGCTTGAGGTCATTTTTATATGTTCAATAATAAGAATTTTAAGAAAAATAATTTTTTCATTGGCTCCATCTAGGGGTGAAAGTTAAAGGGTTAAATAATATTTAACTTTCTTATTATTTACCGATATTTATTTCATAGTTTTACAGGCTGTAGTGTGTCGTTTCTTTGAAGGAATAGCTAAAATAAACACGCACGTCTGCTACAAAATGGATGTTTGAGCATTTATTTATTTTTTTTATATTTCAAAATTTATTTCATTGAGGTATATATACACACACAAACATACACACATGCTCCAAATATTTATATGTATGATTACCATATTTAATATGTTTTTTTAAATAGGCTATATAAAATAGTAAAATAGTTCCAACAGATTTTGCTGTGGTACCGAAATTGGTACCGAGAACCGTAAAATATTTATGGTATTGGTACCGACTACTGGAATTTTGGTATCGCGACAACACTAGAACCAGCTAATCAAGGTCTTATTAGGCATACTAGAAACTTCCAGTCAGGTGTGTTGAGGCAAGTTGGAGCTAAACTCTGCAGAACAGTGGGCCTCCAGAAGCAGGTTTGGAAACACACCTGACCTACCGCAGGGCATACTTTCTATATGGTGCTCTATATTGCTTCTCTCTCTGAGAGCTTACAGCTGAGGTAAAGCACAGGGCGCTCCACCCCCTCGACCACCTGCGAGAATATGGGTCCCAGCCCAACGTCCAATGTGTCTGCAACAAAAAAGGGAGATTAGTCAGGAGAGTGTAAGAGCAGCCTGGGTGAATGCCTGTTGGAATAGCTTTCTGAAGGACGGGCTACTTAAGGTCACCATTTACCAGGAAGTTCTGCATTGGAAGCTGTTGGGCGACAACCTGGGCTTCCCCAGACAACAGCAGGATGAGGCGCATGGGCCACCACCTGCACAGCCACCCACATGCCGCTGCCGTTTTCTCAAAGAGGTCAACAATCGCTTCCAGCTCATTCTGTTACCCATCGTCACCAGTGGCACGTGCGGAACGATGCATGCTGTGTCTGGAACCCTGCCCTCCTGGCTCATCAAGTTCCACAACATCTGCAGATCCTCCTCTTTGGCCTGGAGAAGCAGGTGGAAGCATTCCTCCAGCTCCATTCTCAAGTCCAAGAGGGCCTGATGAAGTTCTCCTTTCAGGTTTTCAGCACCACTATAAAGACCAACTCACATCACATCGACAGGGACAAACGTGAACAATCACCAGATTACAGTACATCACTTCTCAGACAAGCAAAAACCCTTACAAAAATGTAACCAGTTTGATATCATGTCTAAATTCAATCAGTCAGATGATGACTTCATATTTTGCGTGCCTTAGGCATCAGACATTCAGCCAATGGTCCATGGGCGTGATGAGGCTGAGACTAGCATGATTGCATCTTTCGCGCGATGGAGTCACCGCAGGGGGGGGGCTTGGTCCAAACAGAGAGTGAAGGCTCATTCAAGGAGGTAGTAACAGAGGCTAAGGACCACCTACCGCAGGGGTGTCCAATCCTGCTCTCGGAGTGCCACTGTCCTGCAGAGTTTAGTTCCAACCCCAATTAAAACACACCTGAACCAGCTAATCAAGGTCTTACTAGGCATACTAGAAGCTTCCAGGCAGGTGTGTTGAGGCAATGTGGAGCTAAACTCTGCAGGACAGTGGCCCTCCAGGAGAAGGACTGGACACCCCTGACCTACCGGATCTCTAGGCATTCTTTCTATATGGTGCTCTATATCGCTTCCCTCTTGGAGAGGTTACAACTGAGGTAAATCACCTGGCACTCCTCCCCCTCGACCACCTGAGAGAATATGGGTCCCAGCCCAACATCCAAATGTGTCTGTCTGCAACACAAAAGGGAGATTAATGTCAGGAGAGTGCAAGATCACTCCTGCCCCTTTTTCAAGTCCAAGAGGGCCTGATGAAGTTCTCCTTCAAGGTTTTCACCACTGTAAAGACCAATTCACACCGCATGGACAGACAGTGACAAACATGGACAATCACCAGATTACAGTACGTCACTTCTCAGACATTCCACGACCCAACAAGCGGGTCATTCAGCATGTTTAATCGGCGAAAACAAGCTCCAACAGACACTGACAGGGGTAGCACACTGATACGACAAAACCAGACAAAGTGTCTGTTGGCATCTGTCGGTGCAGTGTGCTTCGGCAAGGGAAGAAGTCTGGGACGGCAAGAGGACTTTCAAAAGATTTATTTTAATTTTCAAAAAAAATTTCCAGTGCAAACAGAAAACGCAGCTTATCAGCTCCATGCAGGTGTGTTTTGTCTAAGCTCTCTTCCCATTCCAGGAAATCAAAACTCCAGTTTTGTGGCTTGTAGTCCACATGTATTAAATGCTAGGATACTCCTTAACGTTGAAAAATAATGATCTTTTAGCAGATATATACATTTTAAATTGACAGTTCCAGGAAAACTGATAAAAAAATATTGATGTTGCACTCAGGGGCATATCGAATTGTTCGTCCAATCAAATGCTTTCTAGAATGAGAATGTCCTTCCTTCAATACCACCTGCCTCTGACTAGCAATTGTTCATTGTGGCCAGTTCATGGCTGACATAAAAAACAAAAAAAACATGAAAATTATTAATGTTATTAAAACATTAAATATGACATATGAAACATGTTAACAAAAAAAATAGTTTTGCAAATGATTAAACTTTAGTTTTTACATGCACTTCATACTTCTTTCTCTCAGCATATTACAATAAGCAAAAAACCTCTGAAACAGAAATGTAACCAGTTTGATATCATTGTCTGAATTTCCAGTGGATCTTAGTTATGAGGACGTGGAGCCTGTGCCGGACTATATTGTGGTTGAGGAGTCGACACCTCCTGAGCCCCAACAACCCACCTTCACTCCACACTACACCATAGTCGAGACAAAAAGTCAAGATCAAGATCAAGACAGCGAGGATTACGACGACATTGAAACCCCTGAAAACGACGACGGTGAGGATTATGATGACGTAGGGTAAAAGACACAAATCAACAGTGGCTCTACTTCACCTTCAGCTAAGACACATGAGAAGACCTAGAACTAAGCTACATATTTCCTGCAAAGTACTATTCTACATTATTTGAGCAGAAACAAGTATTAACAGCGTGTAACTTAATACAACTGTGTTTACTTTCATTTATGTAAAGCGATCTTTCACTTCCCATTGTTACTAATGCAATATGTCTTCCAAAAACGTCATTTTCTGTTGAAGTACCCTTGGATATGGTTGCACAAGTTTAAAAGATGTTGATGAAACTTCTTAAGTTGAGAAATATCTCAATATAATATATTAATTATATATTATGCCTATAAATGATATTTGCACTAACAAGTTTCATGTCTGATACTACAATATGCCTTATTCTTTTATTCCTATAAATCTGTGTACTAGAACTAAATGCTTTTTGGAAAAAAACAACAACACAAACAAGCAGTACTCAAACATTTACATACATTTATTCTTAAAAAAGAAAAAAGTAAAATGGTGATGATCAATAGATATTTCTCTTTCACAGCTGCTCGATTTATAATCGCTGTTGTACAGGGCAGCAACAGCAACATTTCAAAAGTCACTTCTTTTTTTAAACCCATGCTCACGGTCAGAGAAGCATTATGGGCCTTGCAGACATTTCGAGGCATATGATTTCTTTGCACACAATCTGCAAGTGTCCCTTTTGCTTGGTGAGTAGAGCTCATGTTCTTTTGTACACAAGAGAAACAAATAGAAAAAATATTTTCTTTCTCTTGCTCTCAGAGATGTCCATTAATCGGCAGGCACACGGGTGTCGAGACTAGCCTCCTAGTCGCTGACCCTCACCCCAGGCAAAGCCTCCGGGACGCTCCTCAGGGAGAGGGTTGTAGTTGGCATCTTCCTCAGGTGTATCAAAGAGCATTTTTCTGGAAAGGTTGGGAAAAAGAAAAGAAAGAAAAAAAGGTGTTTTTACTTTAAAGCAAAGACTTAAAATATTACCTAGATGTTTTTATTTTATTGTTTTAGATTGTGCAGCACTAGAGTTGTCAAAAGTACTGACTTCGGTACCAATTGGTACTGAAATTTTAAAAAATGTGATGCTTTGAGCGGATTCGTAAACACCTCTGATTGGCCATTGTGTTGACGCACTCATTGGATATGTCTGTGATTGGCTTCAATGATCAACGCGCGGCATCGTTTGAAAGCACACGGAAGTGTTTGAATTTGAAAGCGTTTTAAAAGCACGAGCGGGAGCGCTTGAAAGCAGGCATCTAACAGCGGACTGGCCTGCGATAGACGCCTGCTTTCAAATACTCCTGTGTGTATCTGTGTAAGCCCTCGGTGAAAAGCGTCATTGTTGACTATTTACTACGTTTTTACAGCGTTGATCATTGAAGCCAATCAGACATATCCAATGAGCGCGTCAACACAATGGCCAATCAGAGTTGTTTACGAATCCAACAGCGCTCAAAGCGTCACATTTTTAAAATTTCAGTACCGGCTAGGTACCGAAGTCGGTACTTTTTACAACTCTATGTAGCACATAAGTTTAGGATTGAAAGGATAAAAATGGCAAACTGATCCTTGATAAATTGTTTATACACATCACCAAACAACAGATCAACACGATATTATGTTTTTGAAAGAAGTCTCTTATGCTTACCAAGGCAGCATTTATTTGATATAAAAAAAATAATAATAATAAAAAAAAAGTAATATTGTGAAATTACAATTTAAAATATCTGTTTTATATTTTAATACATTTAAAAATGTGATTTATTTCTGTGATGGCAAAGCTGAATTTTCAGCATCATTACTCCAGTCTTCAGTGTCACATGATCCTTCAGAAATCATTGTAATATGCTGATTTGGTGCTTATTATCAATGTTGAAAACAGTTGCCTGTCAATTTTGATAAATTTAATGCATCCTTGCTGTATAAAAGTATTCATTTCTTTCCAAAAAAAATAAATAAAAAATTCTTAATGACCCAATGTAATGTTACAAACACTTTCTATTTCAGATAAAAATTGTACACAACTGTTTTCAACATTGATAATAATAAATGTTTCTTGAGCAGCAAATCATATTTGAATGATTTTTGAAGGATCATGTGACACAATGATGATGAAAATTCAGCTTTGCCGTCACAGGAATAAATTACATCTTAAAATATATTTAAATAAAATAAAAAAAAAGTTATTTTAATTTGTAATATTTTGCAATTTTAACTAATTTTAAATATTTTAACTGTATTTTTGGTGTCTGTGATAAGAGACTTCTTTCAAAAACATTAAAACATTTTTAATATTTCCAAACTTTTGACAGGTACTTTATATATTTGACACTGTAAAGACATTATCACTCACAGGATGGAGGGAGTCCTCAGCCATCTGCTGCCACCTGGTTGGTTGGGAAACACATCCTCTAGAAAGTAGTACACGTGTCCCACTGCAATGCCTTATATTAAAATGACAGAACATAAACTTACAGTGATGTATACTAAAAACATTTTCACACATTATAAGCGAGAAAAAAAAACCATCGTTACATTAATATCAAAATTTGAATTGATAATGAATAAAATTTGACCTCTTTGATGTCAAAGCAAATGTCAGCAAGCAAATAAATCTGACAAATCACAAGTCTTTACCTAAAAGGTCCACAATGATGGAGTTTCCCAGCAGCAGGGAGAATCCCATAAGCACCCATGGGAGGAAGGGTGCCTGGAAATTCAAAAGACCAAAGAAATTCATGCGCACGTTTGGGTTCCTCCTGCTCCAGATATACACCAACATGATGGTAAAAGCCTGACCTAAGAACACAAGATTCACAAACATGCCAAATATCTGCACAACTATTAAGAAAATCACAATGTATTTAAGCAAATATAACACAATGTTTATGTTTAGAAGTCTTGAAATAAGGGAATCCCACAATCTTGTAGTGCCTAATACATATGGCATATTGGATGTATATTTGACAAGTTTTTACTGTTGTTTCTACATGATATTTCACATGATTTTGTTAAACGTAAAATTAGGTCAAACAGATTATCTTTCATTGTTCTGTTTCTATATTTGTCTACATATTAAGGTTAGAGTAAGAGAAAACTCATTTTGCTTTTTGCATTCAACACACTTGCAACCTTTGTACATATAATCTAAAGCATATTAGGCTATTATATGTTAATAAAAAAATATATATTAGTATAATATTTATACTTTTCCTTTTTTCATTGTAGTGCATTTTTTAATTAACTTTTTCTGTTTCCATTCTTTCTTAGTCTATTTTAATTATCTTACGATCTTAAATCATTCTAAACATTTAAACATTATACAATAATTGCATTATTTTTTCATCTGCTGCTTTAAATGCTTGAGCTCTTTAAAACAGGATGGGTACTGATGTTTTCATCGTTCATCATTTCTAAAAATGTGATTCTAATAATATCATTACTCTGTGGCTGTGACGTTATCGTTATAGCTGTGGTTTTAGACTCTGCTATTCTTTTAGCAGAGCAAGAGTTAATTTTCTACCAATTACATACAAGTTGTATAAATACAATAAAATTACACAAAATGTAATGTACGATAAAACTTATGTTTTACTAATGTACGCTAAAAATTCTAAAGCTTTTTCTGGTAAGATCTTATTATACAAGAGCTGGCTAAGTAAAATTCATTATGCCTATGTTAAGCATTTTGAATGATCACTGTAAATGAAATGTGCTAAATACATAAACTTGCCTACATCTATATTTTTGTCTGCTATTTTAGACATCAATTGCTGTGCTATACAGATAAATGTATTGAGTGTTTATTTTTTGAGCAAATGTGAAGGATACAGTCATGAGAAGGCCACCGAACAGGAACATAAAGACAAAGTCAGCGGTTCTCCCCCTGAAGGACCCCTCCTCCAGCATCCGACAGTACCGGTACCTGTGAGACTCGAATTAAGGAACTTCAGACTCTATCCCTTACACACACGGATACTTTTACAATCTACTCATTTACTATGAATATATTATGCTTTTATAAGGATACAAAAATATCATGTTGAATAAGAAGTTGAACCCAACCGGACCAAAAAACAAAAAGTTGGTTATTAGCCGCCATACCTATGGACACAAAAAAATGTTTAGAATCACATGCTGCAATATTAATATATACATACATACATACATATACATATACATTAGTGGTTCAACGGACCACAAAACTCACGGTTCGGATCATATCACGGTTATTAAGTCACGGACCGAATCATTTTTCAGATCAGCACAAAAAACAAAAAAAAATTGGGGGGTGGGGGGTGGGGGGTAACTTTCCATTTATTACTTAGCCCACTTTAACTACTCCGATACCACAGCAGAAACTACTAGCCTAACTAATATATTATTAAAGGCAAGTGAACAGACTAAAAAAAAACAAATACTGTACACAAATTACAAGCATAGATAAATACATCATAAAGTTACAAATAAAGTATAAGGTCTAACTGTAGTATTAATTTTCGTGTACAGAAATGTAGTAATTAAATGTAAAAGGATACTGTTCACTGTATAAATTTAATATAGATTAATCTTTGTTAAAGCTGTGTTTTGCGGTTTGATTTACATGACAGACAACAGCAGCTATTTATAGGTTGCTGTCACTTTAAGAGTAAGACTCCATGCACGCACACATCCGATAGATACACTTCCGAACTCTCACCTTGTTCACTTAAGACATGACCGAATGTGTTTACGAGAATACTTGCCGAGAGGGGTATTTTGACTGACATAATGCGTGTATGTGTCCATCTAAGTGCATTTAGGACGCAAAAGAGATATCAATTTGGAGTTTGCGAGCTATCTGAAACGCCTCTCTGTCGCCGGTTTCACACTGCAAGCGTAAGCAGCGCGTATTTTTTTCGGCGTGCGTGTTAACCAATGGATGCATTCACAACGGCAGCAGGAGCGTCGCGTAAGCAGCAGTGAAGCGGGGGTTTCGGCGCCGAGTCTATTTTTGCTGCGCTGCTTACGCTCAATTAAAGTGAAAGCACATTTTTGATGGACAAAATAAATATAATTTCACACAAAAAGTGTTCAAAATGCACAGAATAAGCATGTCTAATGTGTTTTAACACGAATTTGAGTATGACAAAAAAAGAAAATTAAGAATCAAAAATATTTATAGAATATTTACCCATTTAAACTTGTTTTTAATTATTCAGTTTGGGTTAAAGTATGGTGTATTATAAAAAAACTAAAGTAAACTAGCCAGAAAATATGATATATAAACATTATTTTAGTTATTACACAGAGAGATATATAGGCTGCAGCATACCCAAATCAAACCCGAGTTTGCTGTCTTGTAAACATGTGCACGCGGCAGATGATGCAAAACACAAAGCTTACCTCATTCATGAGCAGCAATGGATGACACGAGGCTTTTATTTATTTATTTACATTTATATGCGAATGTTGTACACCTCCCCATGTTAACAAACTTTCAAGACTATCAAGTTTATAAATGACCAACTTATAAACAAATTTATAGCTGTCTTTGTAAAGAAATGCTCACTTTATACGTAGCTTCGAGCCGCTGCTGTGACGCTGTACAAACGCTTCCAGTGTGAATACTCGCGCGTCTCTGCATATGGTTTTATATCTATTTAATGTGTAAACTAGCAAGACAAAACACGTGCAAATAATAACCTTTTACTCTATTGCGGTTAAACTTGCAATTGATCCGCGAATCACATGCGTGCGAACCGTGGGGCTTGGTCCGTACGGATCAACAACGATCCGTTTAACCACTAATTATATATATATATATATATATTCTGAAATTACTGTATATGGGCCATTGTACAGTGTGTGTTTACTAAGATCCTTTATCTATTGAATCTCACAATAATATTTAAAATATCAGTAAGCTATATATATATAAAAATCATAATTTATTGGGTACTTTCAATCGGGAGGTGGCTGTCCTGAACCCAACCCCTAAATTTCAACAATATTTATTTCATATTTTATTTTTAAATAATGAAACTTCATGTAAAAAAAAAAAAAAAAAAAAAAATGTGTCCTGCATTTTCATGTCACTACCAAAACAGTGTATGTTTTAGTCCATTGGCTGAGACTGATTTTAACCACACTTCTACATTTTTGATCAGGAAATATTCCTGTGTCCCTTCCTCTCATAACCTCTCTTTCATAGTAGATACAATCATTTTGAGTTAAATGTGTTCAAAAGTCTAAAAATCTGTGTGTAACTTTAAGGAACGTCACTACCAAACACGTTTTTTCCGCAATTAAGCAAACTTTTTTGGGTGTTATTCCATCAAATTTTTAGTGTTTGTGTGTGTACAACTGTTCAGAACTGTGCTAGGTAACCATGTGCTGATTAGCATCTTTGAGCTAAGCTCAAAAGTATCTAAAACTGTCACTGCCGAAACAGTCATGACCGAAACATGTCATCATTGTTTTGGTAGTGACAAAAGAGAACACATAATCATTTATTTTGGGGGAAATAAACAATTTTAGTACAGTTATGCAAATCATTACTATTTTAGTATGTTTTAGTAGTGTTTTAGTATGCAAGTTAAAATTCTGTAATGTGATATGGTGGCTACCAACACATTACTGTCACGAAAATGTGCAGTCACGACCGAAACATG